>NC_056734.1:518875941-518990941 GCF_019279795.1 Protopterus annectens | reverse complement strand
ATTGAGCCATGCCATGCAATGGCAATGTCCAGCATGTATATCCCATATGCATGTGCATCCTCCTTAATACAAGTTCTAGACGTGTCAGCCATGGTACTTTGGGACACAGACTATGCCCTCACTATCCCACAGTGGGTTTCTCACTGGAGACAGAAGAAGAATGATCATATGAATAGCATTGTTCCTGACATGTGACAGTACACAGGCCCTTGAAGGATATAGAATCCCTTTGGCACCCTTCAAAAATCCTATCTCAATAGACAAAGCCATCTCTGAGGTCATCATGTAGCCAATGCACTACAATGATCAGTACTAAAGTGGCCAGTGTGAATTAAAAAAACAGCAGTAATGTTACCAACATGTTCTCCCCATGTGTTACTTTCCCTAGACACTTACTATAGCAGCTGTACATCTCCGCATCTTATGGAAATGCACTCTTCAGTCTCCAATTATGTTTCTTTTGCAACAGTGAAATTCCATAGCATGATGAGCATTACTGTGGGAATGGCTGTATTCATCATCAATTTTTAAGGTTCAGAGCATGGCAATTATGTTACTGAGCCATTCATAAGGTTTGATTTGCACATTTTACGTAATGTGTAAAAGATTACAAAATGAGGCTTGTATCTACCCATGCACATGCATAACATACCACAAAATACACTGCATATATCTCTGGCAATTCACTGACCCCTGTGTGGACATTAGTGTGTTAAGCTTTGCTGTGGCTCCTAGACATGCTATACAGCCATTAGGGTGCAAATTGTGGTCTGGATGGGCTAAGTACATCATGTCACCCACACCATAAATAGCATCCTGGCATGCTGTTCCTTTATGCCTCATGTGGTGGTATTGTGATTTATTGTACTGCCTTTGTGGCCTGTTAATGCATGCCACATGACATCAGCAACATGCACTGATGCAAATGTACTATCATTTCCCTCAAGAGTATGACCTGTGAGGGCACCATGACTTCTGGGAGTGCTTTTTGTGGCAGGGCTCCTAGGTGATGCATGAAGGAATCTAAAATGTTTCTTTATAGACCAAGGGGACCATCTGCTGGGGAACTCTTATGAGGGTCCTCAGTATAAGGCTGATGTCTGACACTGTCTTGCTTGAGCACTATGTGATGCCATGGGCAGCATCTGCACTGGTGAACAGTGCATGTATTACTACAGTGACCTGAAAAGGTGTCACTTGACCTTCTTCATCAATAAAAAGAATAGGTTAGGGAAAGTGCTCCCAGAGTTCTGCAATAAGTATTCATAGCAGGTGCATTGTACTGCAATTAAGTTTTAACTTCCCAGCTAAATACATGACATTTGACTCATGAAAATGTTCCCTTTTTTTCTCTTTTGTTCTGTGTCTCAGCTACAGATGCACTTGATGATAACTGTTTGATGTTTTGGAGACATATGAAAAAACTTTCTAGATGAAGGGGTACATATATACTGATAATAATACAGCTGCATATGTTATTGATACCTTCAGAACGGTGTATTGTTACAGTCATAATAGTAACGGAAATCTCTTCTATCACTATTACAAGCCTCCTGACACACATACACAGTACATCCCACCTTATGTTTGTGAAGTGCCAATTCTCTCAGGGTACTGATCACAGGCCTGCCTCTGGTTCTCCCTTCAGCAAACTTTCTGTCATACTCTATATCACACCTGTGGATTTGCCCCAGACACTGTTATGTCCATTACCACAACCCTGCCATACATACAGCATGTACCAGTCTGCCTGCACAACCCTGCCCTGCTCCCTGCCAGAACCAGTTCTACCTAGCATGCCTAGGGTATGTCATATAGTAGCACAGTCTGTCATGCACTGGTAGCTGGCATATGTTGTACTATATGACAATTAAACATTCTATGAGGCCCCTATTTAGGTCACTATTTTAGCATCTGTGGCTGTGTCCCAATGGCACAGTCCACATGCTGCCCTGCATTCTCCATATAATAGGTCATATCTGCCACCTCCTTGCATATCCCTTGGCCATACAACTGCGCACAGGTGACATCTCAGACCACCTTCCATGGCTCTTGCAGTCACTTGTTGAACCACGTGCCACACACTATTCTCCTCATATACACATAGGGGGACTGCCTAGACCACATCACCCTACTCTGTGTGGCACACTGCCTGCAGTAATAACCCTCTGTTTTGATAGGTATACTGTTTATAGTGGCACTACATGCCTAATAACATTTTACCCTTCCAGCTACTTTTATGCCTACCAGTGTTACACAGTATTAATGTTTTTCCCTCTTGTGTCTTTCTATCTTTATCACTGTCCTTCTTTTATAATTATCTATTGTTTTTGTTTTATTTCTTTGCATTTATATTACTATATTTATGCAGTGTCTAACACAGCTATGGTTGTGGTACAACAGTGGGCATCTGACTGTCAGCCAGCCCTGCAGTTTGCTGCTGGGCTTCCAGATGCCACCAGGCCTACCTCTTTGAAGGGTGATGTAGGCCATCCAGAAAAAGGCAACCTGGAAGGTTTCATGGTGGTCTCCAGTGATCTATCAACAGTGAGAGGCATAGGTTCTCCATCTGGGGAAACCCCCAGTAGGTCATGGTATGTAACCCAACAGTAGTTGGTCGACATGGTGATGGGGTTATTAGACTGGCAGCCTGGCCACCTGCAGGACCTCCTTGTCCAACTGGCAGAGTTACACTAATGTCTGGCCCTGCCCATTGGGACACCAGTAGCTGGACCCAGCAGAGACGGCAGTCATAGTAGTAACTGTGCTGTGGCTGAGTGCAGCATTGAGCAGCACAAACATCAGTTGCCATACTACCTTATCCCCTATCATAGTGTTTCTCTTCATATCTTTTCACTTTCCTCCCTGATTTATAGTCCACTGTTCCCCATAAACAAATGTTCCCCCCGACTGTGTTTCTCTTTGTGTGCCCCCTTTTGTGTCAACATTTCCTCTGTTTGTCCTTGTTTTGTGCTTGTTTGTCTGTTCTTGCTACAATTCTACCCTCTATCCTGGCCAGGTCTTCTCCTTACTACCTTCCTCCTCCACCCTTCTTAGGAAAAAGAAAATGGTCATCTGCTCCATGAAAAAATACCTCTGCTTCCCCACTTTCATCCCACTCTTCCATTCCCCTTGCCTTTCTGTGTGCTCCTTTGCTTTCTCTTCCCCCTTTCTAAATGTCCTATATGTCCATTTCCTTCTCATTTATAACAATAAATAGGTACGGACTCAGCAGTGAAGCCCTTACTATGGCTCTTAGCTGCTCTCATAGTGCCAATTCATGTGTGTAAACTCACATTGTCATGTGCATGTAATATGCACTCTACTTGACTGTGAAGGTCATGTGATTGCCATTGTGCAATACTGGTCCTTATGTGACCCATGGGGTTTTCATCAAAGTGTTTCTGGGATTTTCATCAGTGTTCCTTAACGAGTTCAACATCATCTCACTAAGTGGTTCCTATTATATTGTTAAGAGGCTCTGGCCCACATTGTGCTAATTCATTTCCCTTATTTTGCCAATACATGTTTGCATAAGCAAAGTTTCTGAATCGCTTTATCAGAGGATACTGTGATTCTGTGACATGCATTGTGAAACACAAGATGAATCTGAGTAACTGACACACCACTGGTATAATGATATTCTATGACAAAGCAGACCTTGCAGTGTGCTATTCCTATTAAAAATTCAGCAGTCAGTGTAAAATATATTTATTTATTTATTTATTTAAGTTTGTTGACCAGAAGTGTCCGACTGGACTTAGGTCCATTTTCAGCGGAGGCCCGGGGAGAAAAGCTCCACAGTAAAATAAACAGACAGTAGTTACATTGGATTACATAGCGATTAACAATTTAACATAGCAATTACTTACAACATATTTACAGATGAAGAACATAGTACATCAGTAGACAACTAGAATCTTTATCTGTGAAGTACATAACAGACATTAACAAATGTTACAATGTTCCTGCTGTATAATAAGTACTAGGCTTATGAGCATCTGAGCTTGCTATAATCAAGGTAGTTAGTGGATTGGAGAGAAAGGTAGTGGTTGGATGGGGTGGGTGATATTAGAGTGGGAGTTGTAAGGGCATAGCCAGCATGTTTTTAGGTGCGCTTTTAGTAAAGTTTTGAAGTGGGTGCATGATGGTACGGAGGTAATTGTGGGTGGGAGTGAGTTCCATAATTTGGCTATGGCGCAAGAGAATAGTGCTTCACCAGCAGAGTTATTGGCTTTAGTGATCTGCAAGTGATTTTTGTTGCTGGATCTTAGTGGTCTGGTGGTGCGAAAGGGTTGGAGTAGATTCTGGAGGGATGGGACATTTAGTGGATGGTTTACTAGTTTGTGGGCGAGTGAGAGTTGATACCACTGAAGGAGGTGAGGGAGTTCAAGCCAGCCCAGTTCAGCAAATGAGAGACAGTGGTGACTACGGTAGGATGCCCCTGTGGCGAATTTGGCAATTTTGTTGTAGCAGGTCTCTAGCTTGTTTAGATCACATTGCCTTAGGTTGGTATATATTGGAGAGGCATAAAGTAGGGTGGAGATAAGGTGGGAATTTGCTATTAAAATCTTTGCTGCTTTGGTGAGAAATTGCTTATTTCTGTATAACGCTCCTAGTTTTTTGTGGACTTTTTTATGGTCATGGATATGTGAATGTCAAATTTTAGTTTATTGTCTATTTCCACTCCTAGCAATTTGGTGTGTTCAGTTGGGTATACAGTGGTGTTGTCTTTTGCTGTGATGTTAAAGTGAGAGTTGTTTTGAGTATGTTTGGTGGGTTGGAAGATGAGTAGTTTAGTTTTGCTTGGGTTGAGTATTAATTGGGTATCGGATAACCATGTTTCAACAGAGGAAAAGGCTTCCTGTGTGACTTTTTGCAGTTTGGGTAGGGACTGGGCTGAGCAGATGATGGTCGAGTCATCTGTGTATTGTATGAGTGTGCCATGTTTGGTGGCACAGGCTAGATTATTGGTGTAAACAGAGAAGAGTAGGGGTCCAAGGATGGATCCTTGGGGAACCCCTATGGAGACAGGTAGTTGGGGAGATATGTCATTCTGCCATACAACGGATTGTTGGCGGTCAGACAGGTAACTCTGAAACCAGTTGGTGACTGATTGTGAGAAGGATAGGTTATCGAGGACAGAGATAAGTTGTTTGTGTGGGACCATGTCAAATGCTTTAGATAGGTCTAGGAAAGTAGCAGAGGAGAGATAGCCATTGTTTTTATGCTGAAGGATAGTGTTAGTAAAGGAGAGTAAGGCAGTAGTGATGCTATGGTTTGGTCGGAAACCATGCTGAGTACTGGAAAGGAGGTTGTTAGTAAGTAGGTAGTCTGAGACCTGAGAGTGTATGCATCTCTCTAGTATTTTGGAGAGTGGAGAGAGAATAGCTATGGGGCGGTAATTGGTTAGTTCTGTGGAGGGTCCGCCTTTGTGGAGGGGAATTATATGTGATACTTTCCACAATGTGGGAACGTAACTTTCTGACAGAGATCGGTTAATCAAGATGGATACTGGGTAGGCCAGAGCATCAGCTGCGATTTGTAGGTATTCACTTGGGAGGTTGTCTGCTGCTAATTTGGTGGGTTTAAGTTTAGTTAAGAGTTTTTTTATGTTGGAGGTAGGTACAGGAGAAAAAGAGAAGGCAGTGGGAGATTACTAGTTGAAGGTGTGGGTTGGAGGAGGGGTTGTGTTGTTTAGCTAGTGATAGTATGGTTTGAGTGAAGTGTGTGTTGAATGAGGTAGCAATATTTTCTGAGGAGTGAGGGATGTTAGGAGGAGGGCTACTGACTTTACCTGGGTGGAGGATGGAGTTTATGGAGGACCAGAATTGTTTGGGGCTGTGTTGTGAGGAGTCTAGGGCAGACTGGTAGTATTGGAATTTGTCCTGTTTTATTAGCTTTTTGACTCTGTTGCGTAGTTCTAGGAATTTCTGTCTAGCTGAGGGGGTTTTGGTTTTGCTCCAGTGCTTCCAGGCTTTATCCCCGTTTTTCATTTCTGACTTAGTGGTTTTCTGTAGCCATGGGGAGGGTTGTGCTTTGGTTCTGGAAAATCTTATGGGGGCATGGTAATTAAGGATGTTCAGGAAGGTAGTATTAAAAAATTCAACTGCGTCATCTAGACTGAGGTACTTTAGAGGATGCCAGTAACATTCTTTGAGGGATGAGATGAATGTGAGTGGGTTAAAGTTTCGTTTTTTTTTTTATGTATTTGACGGTAGATGACAGGTTTAGCTTGGTATAGGTATTTTTTGAGTAGGAATGTTGGGGAGTGATCACTGAGGCTATTTGATAAGCAGCCTGTTATATATGACTGGGGGCTCTTACTGACTAGTATCCAATCCAGGGTAGTGTGCTTGCTGGAGTTTTTATTTATCCTGGTTGGTGACTGGACTAGTTGGGTGAAACCATGAAGGTGTACATGATGGGTTGGATTGTTGCCAGAACAGGATTGCCAGTCAATATTGAAATCACCTAAGATGATAGTTTCTTGGGGGAGATGGTGGATAGACCAGCTAAGGAGATTTTCTAGTGGAGGGATGTTTTGGCCAGGTGGGAAGTAGCATCCAATTATGTTGATGGTTTTGTTTTGGTTAATTTTGAGGTTGGTATATATTATTTCTTCATTGCCTATTTGTGGAGCTGATAATTTTAAGATCTGGATGTTTAGATGCTGTTTAAATATTATAGCTACACCACCTCCTTTTTTGTTTAGCCGGTCTACTCTTAGTATGCTGTAACCTGTAGGGAGCGTTTGCTCACTGGTAATGTGAGGTTTTAGCCAGGTTTCTGTCAGGATGACTATATCTGGGGAGTACAAGTCTATGGTGGCATGGAGTTCATGGACTTTGTTGGATATACTTCTAATATTTGGGCTTAGTAGAAGGAAGTCACTTTGGTTTCTATTGGCTGTAATATGGGAGAAGTTGTGGTTTCTAGTCTGATTATGAGGACTGGGGTTGGAGATGGTAGGGCCAGGGTTGGGGTGGATGTCTCCACTTAGGGCTAGTTTTGATATGCATGAGATTATTGGTTTTCTCAGTTTTTGAATCTGTTTGTTTATAAGGGAAACTTTATGATTGTGCTCTGTGGGTAATAGGTATGGTGGGAGGGTTACTATGTTAAGTTGTAGGGATGCTTTATGTTTGAGTAATATAGTTGGTAGAATATGTGGGGGTGCATAGGGATGGTTCTTGAGCTGGTGGGAGGGGAGCTGAGTGTGGGTGAGACATGAGTGGTGGGATGATGGAGCTTTGGTAGGATGTAAGATATGCAAGGAGAGTGCATGCAGTGAGCATAGGAAATGTATGCTTGTACATGTTAGTTGAGGAGGTGTGATAGTAAAGGGAAGATGGAGGAGGTAGTGTTGGGTTAGCGCTGTGGTTGGCTATTGGAAAGATGGGAGGGGTTTGAGTGCAATGAAGGTGGGAGGGAATAGGGGGCAGGGTGGGGAGCGAAGCGGGTAGAGACCCTGTTAGTTGCTCGTATGAGGGGGCTGGAAACAATCACAAAGCAAAGACATGTGTTAAGAAACAATCACAATTGACCAAGGACTGCTCTGAAACTGTAAGTAATTTCTTAATTTCTCAGGTGGAAAAACAGGATAACCTTGTATCAGTAGGCTACTGTGGTCATAGTTTAAATTAACAAACACACAGTATTGATCAGTTATGGATACTATTTGCTAACAGAAGGGAATAAGAGAAAGTGGAAGATGTGTGTGTGTGTGTGTGTGTGTGTGTGTGTGTGTGTGTGTGTGTGTGTGTGTGTGTGTGTGTGTGTGTATGTGTGGTGGGGGGGGCTGCTTACAAGCCAAAGCAGAGTGCTCTCCAGGGGAAAATGAATATTGGCTCAAACAGGTAGACACATACTCAAAGTTAACTGTAGCTGTTTGCAGACAGTTCAGACCCGGACTGCGCTTTTCCTACAAGAATGTTAAAGGTGGTACCGCAGTTGAATACGTAAGAGTGGTGTTAGGTCTAGAAAAGAAGAGTTATATATATATATTCAGATGTGGCACTATCAGGAAACATCATCACAGTCAAGGGCCAATTCGAAATTAAGATTCTTACTGTTTATTTTGTAATTTAAGGTAATACATGACAGTTACGTCTTAGACACCCAAAAACTGGTGATATCCTAGGATACAGCACATCCTGAAATGTTTTGTTCCTTTTATGCACTAGATACCACTTTTTTAACACTCGTTGCTGATAGTGAGTATACAACAAGCAGTGAGTTGGTGAACCTAAAATGTTCTGTTCCTTTTATATACCAGATGGCACTTTTTTAACACTCGCTGCTGATAGCAAGTATACAATCAGCAGTGAGATGGTGAGACTCAAGTACTTGGCATTCATGTCAATAAAGCAGATCCACACAAAATATAGAAACTATTCACCTTCAGGACTTAAAATATAAGAATCATGTAAAAAAGTGCAGAAGAAAATCACTTAGATCTATATAATATCTGTAGTTCGATGTTACTGATACAACTTCATGAATGGGATGGAACTCGATATATTAGAAGCTACTGAAAACTTGACATGTAAAGTACATTTAAGTACTTTACATGTCTGTTTGCTATAGAGGGGGTAGTGTTATCACTTCTTTGTTATCTGACATTTAATAGCCTAGAGGGATTTCTCTGTACTTTAAGTGCTAGCCACAAAGTTTGAGAAATCATTTTATGCTCAACTCCTGAGAGACTTGCTTGGCTGCAAACATCTGCATTAGAAGCTGAAGCTAAGTGAAACTTGCAGTAGTGCATTTAACATTCTGTTATGTACAAACCTGCAGTTTTAAAAGTACTGTATTTTCATTTTTTCTGTTTCATAATTGTGTGTTTCTGAACAGTATCCTCTGTGTCTCTCTGCAGTTAGTTTCCCACCCTCCCTTCCTGTTCTTGTGTTGGTGTTAGTGTTGGTGGCTCTGGAATTTTCCACCCCTCCTGTAAGTCTGTATTTGAACACTCCTCCTGGGTCCATCGCATTTGCTCACTTAGCCAAGTACAGTGAGATCATAATCTGAGTCTAGTGTTCACTCTACTTAATACAGAGAATAAATTTGAGAAGGCCCCAAAAAAAAATAAATACATTTTCATTAGCTTTTACTGTATTTGTCTTTCCTCCTACTTTATTTTGCTTTTCTTAAAAGTACTCAATTTTATTTAGTCTGCTGCATTTATTACTGCTTGGTAGTAGCCTGATTAAACTGTAACTGTTATTCTAAGTCTTTTGGTTTAAGCACTTGGGCTTCATACAGGCTGTTTTACATTAAGAAGGTTTGTGGTCTGCACTGTTGTGGCAGGACAGGTAGCTTACATCCTTCTAAGCTGGGAACTGCTGATTGAAAGCCCAGTGTCTGCTATTCTAAAAGTGTATTAGTTCTGGCTTAAGCACTTGGGTTACAACTACAGGCCAGTTATTCTACATTAAGAGGGTTGTGGTCTGCACTCTTGTGGAAGGAGAGGCTGGATTCTGCCCTTCTGAGCTGGGAATATCTGGTCACAGGCTTATTGTGCCTGCTTATTTGAACTGTTTCTTTCTGAAATTGGTGTGGCTTGTTGCTGTAGCATAGACCAGATTCAGGCCTACTGAATCTAGCTTTGTTTGTATAACTTGAGCACTGATCCAGACCATCTTTTCTGGAGAAGGTTCCCCTGCACCCTAGTAAGCAGGGGTGTGCAGTTAGAACTTGTCTGATTGAAGACTGCTGGAACAGGGCTCAGTTTTGAGCTTTTTTCTGGTTAATTGGGTAACTTGTTTAAATCAGTTTGTTCATTTTCTATTGTTTCGTATATATATATATATATATATATATATATATATATATATATATATATGTATATATAAATTGTACTTTATTCATCTGTTTTAACTGTATTTGTGTTTCTTCCTACTTTATTACTAGTGGCATTGACTACAACTCTGATCTGCGATATATAAATATCCTTTTCTGTACATTTAAAGTGTTTTTTGAGTGTATCTGCTTTATTTTCTAAAAAAAAAAAAAAAAAAAAAGAAAAAAAAAATGTATATATATATATATATATATATATATATACTTGTCTCCCACCTTTCTAAGCTAGTATAGTCCAGTTTTCAGGTTAGTGCTGAATTCAGGGCTGTGTTACAAATCTCTGTGTTTGCCCATACCTTACTTAGAAGGAAGTTCTCGGTTCACCTGAGAGAGGGGAGCTTTGAGCAGCCTGTCTGTCCCTGGAGGAGTAGTTTCAGCTCAGAAATTAGTAGTTTATTGGCCATTTTGGGCTAACTTCTATCTCTTTCATTTCCCTGCTATAAATACCGTATTTGCCTGGTTTTGTGCACTGGGCAGTGCTGGTTAGCTAGGGTAAAACTATTGCTGGCTCCACAAAGTCTCATCTTCAATTTTTCCCGTGGAACTAGACAAACTTTCAACTTAAGCACTCAAGCCACTCATTTCTCAGCCTGGCACTTACTCAAAACTTATAGCAAGCACTTATAAACCCTAGCACTAGACCCTCCTGTACTGCACAGAAGGACAAGGCTCTCTATTCGACCTTACCAGCCATCTAGTAAAACAGTTCACTGTACCTATCCAGGCATGTCCAAAGGGCAGTTTCATGTGTACTCTCCAGTCCAACTGGTGAATCTGGGCATTTTGAGGCAATGTTACAACTGCCTCATGTACACAGACAACCCCCTCCTCCTACCACCAAACACTAATACATGCGAGAGATGCAATTATACAGCCAAATTGAAGGCTAAGCTTTCTCAACCCAAGATTGGATCAGACAGTCAAGAGGAGAAGGGAAATACTTGCTTCACACCACCGTCTCACATAAACCCATTAAAGCAGCACTGGAAAAAACCACTCATAAATACATGAAAACATACTCGGAGGCTCTAAATAAAATTCTGCAAAACCAATGGAGACCTCCAAAGCAAACATCCAAGCAACCTCCACCCCCCCAACACAAACCATGAAACACATACTTCACAAAATCAGTGTGCCATGCAATGACAGCCCTTAAGGCAAAATAACATACCCGACATACTAGTAATAGGTGACTCTATAGTCAGGCACACTGACGTCTCACTCACTAGGCTGAATAAGGAGAAGGTTACTGTTAGCTGCCTGTCAGGCGCCAGGATCCGCCACATAACACAAGCACTCAGGTCACTACAGAACAAGTACAAATATGACTCTGTCATTGTCCACGTTGGTGTGAATGACTTGAGCCGTACCTCTTTGGACTACATGAAAAGAGTCATGGAAGAGCTCTCTGATCACGTAGCCCAGGCCGGTATGACCCTGACCCTGAGTAGCATCCTGCCCTTACCAAGAATGATACCACAGTATAAAGAAAAAATTCTCAATTTCAACAATTAGCTAAGTTTCTGGTGTCATTTAAAGGGGACCCAGTGTCTGTCTACCTGGGATGACATGCTCGACAAGCCAAGCTGCTTTGCTAGAGATGGCTTGCACCTGTCACCCTTAGGCTTTTGAATACTGGCCAAGGCTCTTGCCACCCCCATAGTGCCTTTTTTAGGCAAGGCTCAAAGGACAAACCTACCACCGTAAATAGCACAAGTAACAAAAAAACTGAGGGCAGTGCTACTCAATGCCAGAAGTCTGAACCTCAAAATGCCTGCACTCGAGGCACTCCTCAGTATGGAGAAAATCGATATATGTGCAGTAACAGAAACCTGGTTTAAGGCTCCAGAGAACCCCCCAGCACTACCAGGCTACAACTCATACCATACATTTCGGCCACAGAACCCAAATCGAAATACAAAAGGCAGGGGCGTATCCATATTCATCAAGGATACCCACACCTCCAGGTTAGTGGCATAGCACGATGCTTCAGAGATCATCCACGTGCAACTAACAATGGGAAAAACTGCAATTCAAATTATAGCTTGCTACAGATCACCCACCATGTCCCAGGACCCCCATTCCACATTCCTGGAAACACTGGGAAACATAAAGGTCCTACCAAACACCCTAATATTGGGCGATTTCAATTATCCAAACATTAACATGGAGAACTACTCAAGTACTAACTCCCTTGCCCAACATTTCCTAGAATCTATAAACTCAAATGCCCTGGTTCAACTGGTCAACACTCCCACCAGAGGTGAGAACATATTGGACCTGGTCATCACCAACATAGGCGACCGGTGTAGGTCAACCCCTCGCTGGTTAGATCTGATCATAAACAAATCACTTTGGATATCCACATTCCGCCCCCACCCCCGGACAAGAAAACCACCATGAAAAACTTTTCAAAAGCAAACTTCACATTACTTAAGACCGAGATGGAAAGTTTCAAAGCCCCCATGCTGAAGGATAACGCTGTCCAAGCTGCAAAATTCTTTAGTAATAAATTCTACGGGCACCTACAAGAATGCATGGATCATGCCATCCCAAGCAAAACCAAGTCTCACTCCTCCAAGTAAAGGAAACCAGTCTGGTGGACTCCTGCCATAAACAAGCTATACAACAGAAGGAGGAAACTAGTACAGAAAAGAATAAAATCCCAAGAAGGGAAGACATCCCTGATCAGTATCAGCATGAAACTATGATTCCTTATAAAATCATCCAAGCTGAGCTTTGAAAGAAAAATTGCCAAGGACTCCAAAGATAACCACAAGGCATTCTTTAGCTATGTCAAGAATCTAAGTGGCAATGCTCAGATTTGCTCGGAGATAGTGCAGAATGGCACAAAATACACTGAACCAACCAATATCCCCAACATCCTGGCAACAGGTTCAGTGCAAACTTCACCCCCCTCTCACCCCCAAGAGGGCCCATAACCATACTAGAAGAATGTAGAGTCCCTGAAATCACAGACACTCAGGTTAAAACAGCCCTCTCCAAAGCCAAAAACACAGCATCAATGGGACCAGACCGTGTCCCAGGCTGTGTCCTACATGAGCTCAAAGACGAACTAACCCCTCACCTAAACACACTGTTCAAACAGCCTGTCCACAGGCTATGTACCCATAGAGTGGCGCACAGCAGTGGTTATTCCACTCCACAAAGTTGGAGTCACAACAGACCCCGGGAACTATCGCCCTATAAGCCTGACTAGCTTGGTCTGCAAGGCTATGGAGTGCATCATCAAGGAACTCATTAACAGAGACATTGGGAACCTCCAAACACTGGACCCTAAGCAGTTCGGCTTTGTTAAGGGCAGATCATGCCTCCTAACCCTGGTGGACTTCTTTGAGACAGTTACCAAGACTATAGATGAGGGAAAGGTGGTACACACAGCCTACCTAGACCTCGCAAAGGCCTTCAACACCATTCCCCATTCTGGTATTATAGACAAGCTCACCAGCCTGAACATAAACCCCTATGTCACAGGATAGGTTGCCAACTGGCTCATGGACAGAGCCCACATGGTGAGAGTTGCAGGAGCTAGGTCCGACTCTAAATCGGTTACAAGTGGAATTCCCCAGGGCTCAGTCCTAGGACCCCTCCTGTTTGGCATATACTTCTCAGAGGTACAGGCAAGCACAGGAGGACTATGGCTGACCAGGTTCGCAGATGACTGCAAACTAGGGGCTATAATTGACTCTCTGGCTGACACAGACATCCTCCAAAAGGGTCTCATTGAGACGGATACCTGGTGTCAAAATCATGGCCTCAAGCTAAATGCCAAAAAGTGCATAGTCATCCCCTTTGGAAAAAACGAAGTACCCACAAACTACCACATAGGTGGTAGTCCCCTAAATACGGAAGACGTAATAAGGGATCTGGGGACTCAAGTAGATAGTAATCTCACCTTTGATAATCACATTGCCAAAGTGGTTAGAAAATCCTTCTACGTGGCCCACCTAATCACAAAGGGGTTCGCATCCAGATCAAAATAGGTCATTGTGCCCCTCTACTCATCACTCATCAGACCCATCATAGAGTACAACGCCCCATTTGGGATGTATCTTACAAGACACCTGCAATAGCTAGAAAGACCACAGAAGTACCTCACCAAGAGGATCACTGGCCTCAAACAGATGCCCTATGCAGCTCAACTGAAGAAATTACAGCTGTACTCTGTTGCATACTGCCTACTCAGAGGTGATCTCTGCCTGACATACAAGGCCATGTCCAACCCAGAATTGATGGACATGCTCCACCTAAAGAAAACCTTATCCCCACGAGCCACATGCTCTAGGGATCTAAACCTCACCACAACAATAAATAGGACATGCTGGAGGGATAGATTCCTGTCCCAGAGACTTCCCATGCTTTGGAACAAGATCCTAATCTACATTAGGCAGAGCTCCTCACTAACACTCTTCAAAAGAAATCTTGACGAGTGGATGGGAAACAGAAAGTTTACCTCGGGGATCACTTCAGTGGCTCTACTGGACAGAGGCACAGGGAACTAATCTAATGGGGCGGCGAAAGCCAACATATTCTGGCTAGGCTTATAAATGCCTTTGGGCAGATAACCTAGTACCTACCTATGAACCTAAGTAACTATAATTAATTGCAAGTAGTTCACAAAAAATAATACAAGTGGATATGTACAAATTATTGGGGGTCTTTCCAGTTGAGAGATATGCTTGGATTTGTATATACCAGGGACAATATATTTGATGATGAGTCTGATATGGGAAGAGTACAGTGGTAAGATGATTTCTTTGGATCTTGAAGATATTACCTTGGAAATTAACTGGACCAAATTGAATGATTTCCTGATTAGAGTGGAAACATGATGACTGAATGAGGCAGTTGTCCACATAAGTACCAAGGTCCCTCATGATCATATCACCTGAAGAGAAGTGCCACTCATAATATATGATGTGGCAGCACCTTTTTTTCTCTTAACACTACCGTGCTGCACTTTCTGTGCGTTTAGCTTAAGATTGCTTCAGTACACCAAGTATGTACATATTCCAGTCCTTCTAAGAACGGTTTAGTATCAGTGGATGAGTGCACAACACTGCCCAGCATGTAGTCATCACCAAACTTGGTCAACCACACTTCTGGGATTTTGGCATTGATGTCTACAAAACAAATTCCAGAAAAAAAGAGATGGTCCACATTGATCCCTGTAGTACCCAATGTTTACATTTCAGAGAGGGTACCAGCAGCTTTTTGCTGTGTACAGAGAGAGCACTTAGGAAGGACAACCCCTGTAATATCTTAATCTGCTCTGTTCCCTCCCTCTCCACTAAAAGCAAAATAAATAAATAAATAAATGTTTATACTTTCTTGAGCTGCTCTTACTTAACTGTCTTCTACATTATTACCTTAATTTGCTGTTCTGTGTGCTTTTAAGTGTTCAAGTGCTCTTATTCTGCACTTCGTGACTCCATTTTGATTTTTTATAACGTACTGCTCTCTGCACTTGTTTTTGTCATTTTTAACTTATCGGCATTTATTTAAACTGTATTTGCCTTAGTATTGCTACACACTCACGTGTGCTAGCTTGTACTACATTTAAAATGTTTTTGCTACTGTTTTAACTGCTTTTCTGCAAAAAAAAAAGACAGTTCTAGGCTTGTTTGCTGCCTTTCATGTAACCAGTCTAGTCCAGATACAGATTTGCTGTATCCAGGACTGGTATGTAAGTTTCTGAGCCCCCCATACCTTTCTGTGTTGGAGGCAAGCCTTCTAGCTTATCAGTGGGAGTAGTAAGCACTAGGTAACCTATCTACCACAAGAGGAGTGGTTTCTGGCCAAGAAATTATAGTTTATTGGCCTTTTGGGCAGTTTTTCCATCTATTTCAACTTTCTTGTTTAAAAGCCCCTGTTTATGTGGGTTTGTGCTTGTTTAAGCTCTGTGGATCCAGTTTTGGCATCCTGCAGACTAGAACTATTTTGTAAGTTTCTGAGACCCCCAGACCTTTCTGTGTTGGAGGCAAGCCTTCTAGCTTATCAGTGGGAGTAGTAAGCACTAGGTAACCTATCTACCACAAGAGGAGTGGTTTCTGGCCAAGAAATTGTAGTTTATTGGCTGTTTGGGCAGTTTTTCCATCCCTTTCAACTTTCTGGTTTAAAAGCCCAGGTTTGCATTTATTTAAGCTCCACGGATCCAACTTTGGCATCCTGCAGACTACAAGAGCAACAGGAAAGAGAAAGAGATACTGTAAGCGCCACCATTTTTATTTTTTCATAATTTACTGCTCTCTGCACTTGTTTTTGTCGTTTTTTAATTTATCTGCATTTATTTAAACTATATTTGCTTTAATATTGCTACACACTCAAGTGTGCTAGCTTGCACTGCATTTAAAGTGTTTTTGCCACTGTTTTAACTGCTTTTCTGCAAAAAAAAAAAAAAAAAAAAAAGTTCTAAGCTTGTTTCCACTTTCCTGTAACTAGTCTAGTCCAGATACAGACTTGCTGTATCCTGGACTGTTTTGTAAGTTTCTGGGCCCCCTAGACCTTTCTGTGTTGGAGCAAGCCCTCTAGCTTATCTGTAGGAGTGGTAAGCACTTTGTAGCCTATCAACCACAAGAGGAGTGGTTTCTGGCCCAGAAATTGTAATTTACTGGCTGTTTGGGCAGTTTTTCCATCTCTTTCAACTCTCTAGTTTAAAAGCCCATGTTTACATGGGTTTGCGGTTGTTTAAGCTCTGTGGATCCAGTTTTGGTGTCCTGCAGACTAGGAATGTTTTGTACATTTCTGAGCCCCCCCCCCCCCCAGACCTTTCTGTGTTGCCTTCTAGCTTATCAGTGGGAGTGGTAAGCACTAGGTAGACTATTTACAACAAGAAGAGTGGTTTCTGGTCCAGAAATTGTAGTTTATTGACATTTGGGCATTTTTTCCATCCCTTTCAACTTTCTGGTTTAAAAGCCCGTGTTTGCGCACTCTGCAGCGGCGGGCACTCAGCTGAGGTAAAATATTACTGGTGCCAGGAAGTCTGCTCTTCAATTTTCCCCTCAGAACATGCTTGTTCTTTTACTTCTTGCACTTAAATTAGCATAACTGGCTAGCACTTTAACAGGCTTTTGTAGCATTTATTGTAGCACACTTAGGTGCTTTCAGCATTAGCTGTTCCTATGCAGTAACAGCACCAGTACTTATTTGTTATGACCACCCCTCCTGGTATGATTGTAGGGCAATTTATTGTGCTTTCTCCTGCTAGACTGGTGCATTTGGGCATTCTGAGACAGTGTGGCAACTGTCTAATGTACACAGTCAACCCTCTCCTCTTACCTCCCAACACTCATACCTGTGAGAGATGCACTTATATCACCAAAATGGAAGCAATGCATGCTCCAACCAAAACTGGACTAGCTGGTCAAGAGGAGAAGGTCACCACCTGCAACTCACTACATAGAACACACAGCCCTCCAAAACACCAACCATCACAACTGACACATAGAAACACAAACCATCCACCCACCTTCGCTGAGGGTCTCAATAAAAATGTACCCAAACAACAGAGACCCCCGAGATAGAAATGCAGTCGACCACTACAAGACAACACCAAACCCAGAACACATAGCTCACCACCACAATGTGCCCCTCAACCCAAGCCCTTAAGGCAAAACACTTTGTCCAATGTACTAATCATAGGAGACTCAATCATGAGGCACACTGATGTCCCACTCACTAGGCTGAATAAGGAGAAGGTGACAGTCAGTTGTCTTTCAGGTGCCAAGATCTGCAACATAACACATGCACTCATGTCACTCCACAACAAGTACAAATATGACTCAGTCACTCTCCATGTGGGTGTGAATGAACTGAGACATACCTCTGTGGACTACATGAAAAGAGATGTGATGGAACTCTCGGATTATGTGGCCCAGGCAGGTATGACCCTAGCCCTGAGCAGTATTCTACCGTCACCATGAATGATACCACAGTACAAGTAGAAAATTATTGACTTCAACAATTGGCTAAGTTTCTGGTGTCATTCTAAAGGGATCCAGTATCTGTCTGCTTGGGACAACATGATCAACAGACCTCGATGCTTTGCCAGAGACGGCCTGCATCTGTCACCCCTGAGATTCCAGGTACTGGCTAAGACTCTTGCCACCACTATAGTGCCTTTTTTAGGCAGTGTTCCAAAGACCAAAAGTCCACTGTAACAGCTACAAACAAATGCAATATGAGGGTCATGCTGCTCAATGCTAGAAGTCTAAATCTCAAGATGCACTCGCTCAAAGCACTCCTCAAAATGGAGAATGTCGACATCTGTGCTGTAATGGAGACCTGGTTTAAAGAGGCAGAAAGCACTCTTGCATTCCCAGGCTACAACTCATTCCATACCTTTCGGCCCCAGAATGCGGCCAGAAGCTCCAAATGCGGTGATATCTCCATATTCTTAAAGGATATGCATACCTCTAGACTGGTAGTCCACCATAATGCATCTGAGATATTTCGAGTACAAGTAACACTAGGTAAGATGGGGATACAAGTCATAGCCTGCTACAGAACCTCAAACATGTCCCTAGACTCACATGCTAACTTCCTAAGCACCCTGGAATCTATCAAGGGCCAACCCAATACTCTCATACTGGGTGACTTCAACTACCCTTCTATCAGCTGGGAAAACTATTCAAGTACCAGTGTACAGGCCCAACACTTTCTGGAATTTATCAGTTCCAATGCCCTGGACCAGCTCATTTTGACCCCCACTAGAGGAAGCAACATCCTCAACCTGGTTACCACCAACACGGGAGATCGTTGCTCCACACCTATAGTCAGTTCCTCCCTGGTTAAATCTGACCACAAACTGATCACCATGGAAATATCCATCTCACCTACAGCCCCCCCCCCGCTAAGGTGACCACCCTGAAAAACTGCTCTAAAGCCGACTTTGGGCTCCTAAAAACTGAGGTGGCTAACTTCTCAGCACCCATGCCAATGGAAAATAGCTGCATGACTGTTGAATCATACACCAATGCACTGTACAAGCATGTACACAAATGCATGGACCTTTCCATGCCAAACAGAACTAAGATGCTCTCATCCAAAAAAGAAAGCCAATCTGGTGTTCCCCAGCCATCAATAAACTCTACAGCAGAAGTAAGAAACTATTGCAGAAAACAACGTAGTCACAAGACTGGAAAACCTCCCTTATCAGTCTCAACAAAAAGCTGAGATTCCTTATCAACTCCTCTTAAGCCAGTTGTGAAGGCAGAATTGTAGCTGACACCAAAAACAACCACAAAGCCTTCTATTGCTAAATCAAAAACCTCAAAGGCAATACCCAAATTTGCTCTTAGTTATTGCACAATGCCACTTCCTATACTGAGCCAATAGATATAGCCAACATACTGGCCAACAGATTCAGTGCCAACTTTACCCCCCCCCCCCAGGGCCATATCACAATACCAGATGAAAACATGGTACCCACCATTTCTGCGACACAGGTAAAAGCTGCATTGTCCAAAGCCAAGAATACAGCATCCATGGGACCTGATAATATCCCTGGCTGCATCCTACATGAGCTACAAAACGAACTGGCACCACATCTGTGTGCCCTGTTCAATCACAGCCTTACCTCAGGCTATGTCTCTAACGAATGGTGCATTGCTAGTCATCCTGCTCCATAAAGGGGGAGTAACTACAGACTCTGGGAACTATCGCCCCTTTAGTCTGACAAGTCTGGTATGCAAAGCTATGGAGTGCATCATCATGGACCTGCTTAACAAAGATATAGGCAATCTCCAAACTCTTGACCCCACACAGTCTGGCTTTGTCAAGGGGAGATCCTGCCTGCTGAACCTGGTTGACTTCTTCGAGGCAGTCACCAAGGCTGTGGATGAGGGTAAGGCAGTGCAAACAGCCTACCTTGACCTGGCCAAGGCCTTTGATACCATTCCCCACTGAGGTATCATTGATAAACTCACCAAACTAGGCATCAATACTTACATCACTAAGTGGGTTGCAAATTGGCTCACAGACAGGACCCACAGAGTGAAAGTTGCGGATTCCAAGTCAGACTGTTGATCAGTCACGAATGGAGTCCCACAGGGCTCAGTCCTGGGCCCTCTCCTGTTTGACATCTACTTCTCAGAAGTCCAGGCCAACACAGAAGGACTCTGGCTGACCAAGTTCACTGATGACTGCAAGCTAGGAGTCAATATCAACTCCCCAAGTGATGCAGACATCTTACAAAAGGGCCTCTCTGAGACCAATGACTGGTGTCGGAACCATGGCCTGTAGCTTAATGCCAAAAAAATGCGTTATCATCCCCTTTGGAAAAAATCAGTTCCCACGAATTACCACGTTTATGGGAGCCCACTGAACACTGAAGAGATAAGAGATCTGGGCACCCAGGTCAACAGCCACCTCACCTTCGACCACCACATTGCCACTGTGATCAGAAAATCCTTCTATGTGGCACATCTTATAACCAGAGGTTTCGCATCCAGGAAGAAAGGGGTCATCATCCCTCTCTACTCATCCCTCATTAGACCAATCATCAAATATAACGCCCCATTTGGCATGTACCTAACCAGGCACCTAGAACAGCTGGAGAGGCCACAAAAGTACCTCACAAAAAGGATCCTAGGCCTTACACACATGTCCTACATGAACAGACTCAAGAAACTTCGGCTGTTCTCTGACTCTTATCATCTACTTAGAGGTGATCTCTGCTTAACTTACAAAGCCATGTCTGACCCAGCCCTACTTGAAATGTTACACCTAAAGAAATCCCAACCCTCCCCCATGCCACACGCTCCAGAGATCACAACCTCATTACCACAATTAACAGAACATGCTAGAGGGACAGGTTCATCTCCCAAAGACTACCTATACTCTGGAATAAGCTTCCCATTCATGTCAAGCAGAGCACCTCGCTGGTCCTCTTCAAGAGGAATCTTGACGAGTGGATGCATAACAGAAAGTTCACTCCAGGGATCATTCCAGTTCACTACTGGATATGGGCACTGTGAACTAATATCGGGTGGCACAGTGCCTGGGCAATTTTTTGGGGGGCTAGACTTGTAAAGGCTCCAGGGCCATTAGCCTAGTACACACCTATGAAAATATGAGATCTGTTAGAGAGTCAGTTTTGTTTAATCCAGTACCCATTAAGAGGAGCAGTGGCAAGACCCTTCCCCAGGTCATAAGTAGAATGCATGGAGTGACCACTGTTCACATCCTTCTGTAACATTTTCAAAGTAGCTTACTACGTTCAGGAGACCAGAAGGGGGTGTCAAACACTGCTACACTACCTGATTGTAAAACCAGGATGGAAGCATTAACATGGGTACTGTGGGGGGGAGTGGATCTATTAGTATTGCCTTCATAATGTTAGTGAATTCCATTTGATGGTTTCACATCACTGAATCCCTGGCTCAGTGAACTGTGACTTTACAAAGTGCAGGACTGTTGTGTATATGTTAGAGAAATAGCATGCAGTAATCATCTCTAAAACATAAGCTGTCATTTTAACTGTCTTGTGTTTAAGCTTTAGTTTAATTGATATGTCTTCATTGAGATCACCTCCTAGATTATCCACAAGTTAAGCCTGCTATGTAGCTTCAAAAGCTATTAACAGTTTTTATATTTCTCACCAGTATTCTTGTACACTATTTGTAAAACATAAGAAGTCAATTTGTGTATACAGTAACGTTTACTTGCATTTCACTAATGTATCTAAAATAGCCGTATTAATTGATATGATCCATAATAATTGTATTATGCATGGAGACATTTTATTTTATTTCCAGGGGAAATGCAATATTGTTCTTGAGGGTACTAAACCGAACTGGTCCCAGTACTGAAATCTGGTGTTCCCCTTCTCATAAAATGATTATATTATCTGATCAAAGTGAAATTTGGTGAACACAACATATAGATTAGTTACATGGAGCAAAGCAGAGTAAAAGTAAATACACAACAAAGTACAGAATAAAAACTAAAAAAGTGCAAAGTAACACACTATATAAGAAAAGCACTATGTAGGCACCACAACTCCCATGTCTGACAAACTCTAACAACTTCACCAATGCCCACCAAGGAATGCAGATCCACAGTATGAATTTCCAAGTTAACCTCGTGTAAGCAAGCCACAATACCCATCAAAGCATGTGACAAAATGTTCACAGAGAAAAATGTGACCCCGTGATACATAAACTATACACCAGAAATGTAACTAGTTACTGCATTTAACCTACAACACATGCCATCAGGAAGTGACAGACATACTCCTTACTGATGGTTGCTTGTTTTAGTTTGAAAGATATCCTACCTTAGGAAACAGTGTGCTGCTAACTAACAACTAAAGACAAAGGCAAAGACAATACCATAAGTAAAGAAACAATAATGGACATAACTCATCAAAGCAAACCCATATAATCAAAAGCCAGTGCTTACTGATGCAAGACACGTACACAGTTTGCAAAATGTCAAGCAAAGAGCAAGTGATAGCAGAAAGAAGCACGTCATAATGCAACTGATAGAAATGAAAACCTGTGACAAGGAAACATGGCTACTTCTACCCACACCACAGTACTATACCATTTAATATGTAAATTCAGTAAAGGACAACTACAAAACTGCATTATAATTGCTGAAAGTCTGTCATGATATAAAGAGCAGTCTATAGCTGATCTCTATATCTGTAGCCGACAGATGGAATATTCCACTCTGTTTCATACCTATTCCACTAGTATACACAACAAATGTGTCTCTGGGACAATCATATTGTATCACTTGTATGCATCCTAATGGTTGCGAAATAAACACCATTATACAACAAAGCTTTTTCGTTGAAGGTTGAACATCGAGCTGGCACCTCTGCATTTGTGAAAATCTACTACCAATCATTAGCGGACCGGAGTTCCGCTGTGGCGACCCCTAACCGGGAAAAGCCGAAAGACAACAACATACAACAAAGCTTTCCAGACATAACGAAAAACTGCAGATAATCTTGAAACAGTTCTACTACTGTCAAAAATCAAAGCTTATAAAAAGTCAAGTTGGAATCCTTTACCTCTTCTTCACTGCCACAACAAAGAGGCTGTATGTTCCCCTTCAGCAAAATCATCTGATAAAAAAAAATTAGCAGTGTAGCCTATCAGCATCCTATGATACTCAAATATCTGTAACCTTAACACTACACAAATGCACTGCCTGTGAGTGTGTAACAGCCAAAGAAACAACCACTGCCTCTGAGTCCATTAAACTGGAATGTGCCCCCGTAACACAAGTCTCACCATTATGGTCTGAAAACATGAATGCAGTAGGCAACTAAAAGAAATATGCAGTTCACATCAGGATAAACAAAAGAATTGGTAGGTCACACCAAGAATACTTAAGTTTCTGAAGTCAATTTACGCCTCTTTCCTTCTACAGATAAGCTCTCTCCTTATCCCCACTTGAGCTTATCTACAGAATACAGGCTGAAGGCAGGCACTTCCTTGTCACCCTCCAGGATCATAGCCAGCCAGTATCAGACCATATATCAGCATTTACTCAAAGCAAACTGCATACATGTGCCATGATACAGAATCCTAAAAGGTCTTCTTCCAATGAAGCTCAGGAGATCCTAGAGGAAGCAGAAACAATTTCCTCTAAAAGTCCCAGCAAGCTAGTCAACCTTCTTCACAGCACTACCACACAGTATGATTTTTTTCAATCTCACAGTATGTTAGTCTAATCACCACATGCACGCATGGATACAGACACACGCATGAACATACATACATACACACACACACACACACACACACACACACACACACACACACACACACCACAAACTAATACAAATATGTCCATCTAATCTTCAGTTTTAGAGCTCTTCATGTGTATTCACACACTCCTATTTCAAAGAAGCATGGACAGTGATCATTCTTTCAAACACTGCAGGGTTGGTGACCTATGCCAACACTGATAACTCCACTATGTTTACTACATTAATGCTTCTTTTTTTAACCCAAGCTAATAACATGTGAGTGATCTATCCTATGCTGACTAGGTATTGTGTACCCACCAAGGTCTCGTCACTTATGCCAGTCAGTCCTATAAATAGGATAACCACCATAAAGCACAATCCAACTTCCACAATTAAGCAACGTTCGTTTATTGTAACAAAATACATCCACGACTAAGCGCTTTCGCCAAACATCTGGCTTCATCAGAGTCTACTCAGTTCTCTTCATAAGCCAGAGGATACAGTACATATCCTAGTTAAGCAACAAGCAAACCCTCATTCAATCCATCCAGTGCTGTCAAGTTATATACAACTCATATAGTGGCCCTATGAACAACTGCTGCCACTCACAGACTTAACTAGGCAAGTTGGGAACAAAAGTATATTGCCAGGCCATTCTTCCATATCATACACACATGCCTAAAGACAATTTAAAGTGGTCAATCTATTTTAGCATATTCTGCTTCACAGAAAAAAAACTGCTGTACATCTGCCCAGTTGACACAAACAAATCTTCATAAGAGTTATTTTATGTAGTCACAACCTTCACTAAGAACATTATAGCTATACATTCTCACAATGAACCAGTCCAGAGGTATCCACCTAGTGTATTCAAAACTATGTCTTATTGGTAAAGAAATTATCTCTCCCATGACAAATGATACCCTATTGGACTTAGCTGATTCTCTTAATAAAACAAGTTCCTACCACACTCTCACATTTTTACATACGGGTGTAAGGATATTTAACTTCCATACATTGCACTGAAAAGCCACCATCTTTATATCATCTACTCATTATATTGTCAGGTCTACCTCCTGCAGCAACTCCTAGAATGTCTAATATGCTTAGTAATATTCTCTGAGATATTGTGATAAGTGTATTGTTAATGTCAAAAAGACCAAGTCCACATCTCCTTAGATATCCATTTAAAGAAATGTATCATAGTTATTTGACATGCTCATTGTGGTATGAAATTGTGAAACCTCAGCCATGTATTTTCCAGGGACTTATTAAGTACTTGGCATTTATTTTTACATTAGCTTATATGTTTTGATCACATTGATTTGATTTGTTATATAGTTTTCCTGTTGGAGGGTGGCAATTAGCCATATGAGGTAAACTATCCGTCAGGGAGTTATTTATGCCCAGTGTTCCTCCCTACAGTAGTGACGGGTGCACTACTGGAGCAGGCCTGGAATGCTTGTCCTAGTGATGTGTCTGTCTGTATATAAATATATGTATATAAATATATGCTTACATGACAGGCCATTGACCAGTTTTTACTTGACACATGACTCCTTGCTGACAGTTCATCATGGTATGCTTTATTCACTAAAAATACAAGAACAGCACTTGTACCCCCTTAGAGAATCCATGGTAGTGCCTCTTCTGTAGATTCTTTGTTTTGTGATTCAACAAAGATAGATTGTTAACATCCTAGCTAACTACTGCTCAAGCTGATATTTCGGAATACATATATATGGGTGTGTAACAATCAGTCAAAATACAACAGCATCGAAAACAAGCTGATCGATTCTTGCATTTCGAAAAAATAAATAATAACAAAAATACAAAGTGTCACAAAATGAAAATAAACACATCCACTTAGCTATCCTTCAACTCAAACATAACTACAAC
Organism: Protopterus annectens; assembly: GCF_019279795.1. Taxonomy (NCBI): domain Eukaryota; kingdom Metazoa; phylum Chordata; order Ceratodontiformes; family Protopteridae; genus Protopterus; species Protopterus annectens. The sequence goes on along the minus strand of NC_056734.1, from coordinate 518,965,455 downwards.
ATTCAGACCAAATTTATCTTAAATGTGGTAGTGTTATGAAAAGGGTTTTTCCTACGGTAAGGTGTAAGGTTGGGGTTGGGATTACCATGCATTAGCAAAGATGGTTGGAGGTGCTTCATCCACATTTCACCACATTACTAATGCATACTAACTCTAAACTTCTTCCTGCCCCTAATTCTAATCCTCCGATATGGGAGCTCACTGTCCCCCCGATGTGCAGAAGCAAACACTGCCAACAGCATAATTAATGCATGCCCCCCCCCGATGTGCAGAAGCAAACACTGCCAACAGCATAATTAATGCATGCCCCTATTGCCATGTCACTTATATATAACAAATATTTATAATCTACGTTATCAATACATAGATGGTAGTTTCCTAACCAATGTAACTGGCAAATATTGTATGCTTCCTGTCTAACCACTGTCCTTCCAGCATAAGTATGACAAAGTTAAACCTTTTGCTGTAGTGCTCCTGTGTGAGATTATTGTTATTACCCTAATTTGGATACCTATCAAATAATCAAATGGACAAATTGTCGAATGTCATATGGTCAAAACCATATCACTGACAATTCAGTCCATTGAAAAAGCTCAAAACAAAGACAACACCAGCATATACCATGAAATTGCACTACAGTGGGGAAAAGGGCAAATTTCCTGATTCCTAATGTAATATAATCCCAATCAGAATGGTTTCATGGACTGAATTATCAATCATATGGGTTTGACCATATGACATTCAACAATTTGTCCATTCAATCATTTGAGAGGTATCCCTCTAATTCACTAAAAATGTCAATAGAAAAACAGGCGCAGTGTATCCTAAAAATCAATTTACTATATCCTCTGGCACCTTGGTAATGCCTTCAAAAGAGTTCATAAAAAAAAATTACACACCACAAACAGAACATCAAATATATTAACAAATCAACCAAAAACATCAGCCAATAAAGTCATTAAGAATAATTCAACTCTGTAAACTAACTACTACAAATGATATTCTTTATTCATTCCTCCAGGAAATAAATCATATTTTAAAATATAAACAGATTTTTTTATATAAAAGCCTATCTTTTAAAACTATATCCCCCTAAACTCCATAGTAATTTGTTCAAGAATTGTTGTTTTACTAAGCTAATAGTTAACATCATGGCATTTCATAGAATTCATTGGTTTAATTGATCAATGTTTTTCATTGGTTTGTTAATATATTCTGCCTATGGCTTGCAATTTTTATAAACTCCTTTGAAAGCACAGACAATGTGACAGGGTGTTTAAGAAAATGTTTTTAGGATACTTTTTGCCAGTTCATTGTTATATTAATACAACAACAGGGCTTGCATCAACATAGAGGATTATGATCAGGTTGCCAATCATAACCTGGCATTATGTGTTAGAGACATGGATGTCAAGCAAATCACTTTGAGAAGGCATCCATGTCTAGAACACATAATTAAAGATTATGATTGATGACACAATCATAATTCTTTGTAATGCAAGGAACTTTATCTGCTCCATGTACTACTAATTACAGACAGAAAATTTGCTAAGTGTTATGTCATCTTTCAAAGCAATAAAGCACTTAGCATGCACTGTCAGAAAGGCAGGTGTAATGTACTCTATTACATTTACACTCATCTCCATGTCTCTCAACATTCTCAGATTTTTGTAGAGTGTACAGATTATTGCTTCATATTTTTCGTCTTTTCCTCATAACGTGTTTTTTGAACAAACCACCAAGGACTGAAGTTGCTAAATAATGACATACATTTGAGTTTCAGGGTTCATATACTTAAGAAAACCACATGATTCTAGCCACTTTTTAAGTTTATTGCAGGAAGTTAGGGGCATGTTACCCATACAGACAGCCGGTAGAAAAAAATGTTTTGTTCTGCTGCTGTCATTTGCTGGACAGTGCAGGCAGATTATATTGCTCTGCACTAGACCCATTCTTAACAACTTAAGCAGAGGGTGCTTAACAATTGTTAAGGTCAGGTTGTGCACCACTCTAGTGTTTAACTGATTTGTTTTTTTCTGAATATCAGAGTGTAATCACTGCATTCTATGCACGTGTTTTCTGAACGATAAGAAGCATGAAACTCTTAATGTTTAGCAGTAAAGGCAGACCACAATCTTCAGTAATTTACCAAAAAGATAAAAAAATATGGAAAACTAGGCAAAAAATTAGGTAAAATCAGAGACATTCTGCAAACAAAAGGGATAGTTGGGAAGTATTTTCTTACGTCTTGTCCAACACCATATTCCTGCTGGGAATCTGTGTGTGGCAAAGCAGCAGCACCACCAGCATAATCTCTCAACTTCTTTGTTCAAGAATTAGGGACTAAGATTAAATATCAAGGGACAGTTTTTCAATATTGCTCTAATGCACCAGAAAATAAAAAATGTTACAACGGACAAGACAAAAACATTAGACAAAAATAAGGAAAATTATGCAAATCAGGGGCAGTCATTTGGGAGAATTATTTCAGAAATATTCATTAACTAATACCTCTTCTAGCAACATGTGTAAATCCATTACTTCAAGCAGGGGACCTGTCAGTCATGATTAATGTATCACATGAATTCACGGTGCTATACTTATACTCCCCAACCAACATACCTTACCTTATTAAAAAAAGCTTTCATTACATAAGACACTCAAGCATACACCACATACAAAATCAGGCATTCAAAACACTAAACCTATCCTCTTCACAAGCCCTAACTCTAATCCTTACCATCAAACACTCACACATATAATACCACCCCCAAAGCATAAACTTCCATTAAACCAGAAACATTCGGAATTAATATCACAAACATACATTTATCTTCCTCAGAGTAAGACAAACATTACAATCAACAGCACACACACACAACACTAAATATATCCCCTTTCTTAACTATTATTCTAACCCTAACTTGCAAACACTTGCACACTCCCTCTCTCCCCCTAATGCCAAAACGTTTGGTAGATATGAAACTTCTGTCATTACACTCCAAAGAACACTTACCTTCCACAATCTATCTGCTTACTTTCCACACAAACAACTCTCAAGCACACCTACACTCCACCAAAACCTGACTGAACACATGTGCAAGTATGCATCATTTAACATAAAGTTAGAAAAAAAAAAAAAAATATATATATATATATATATATATATATATATATATATATATATCTTTGTACTGTTTGTCCCTATTGCCAGCCAATCATTAGCCCCTTTCATGGATAATTGGCCCTTCATTCCCCACCTACAGGGTGGGCGATAGCTGGGAAGGAACCTCATTCAGACAGCTATCAGGGTGGTTCAAGGTTTTCTTCTTTTAGTTTCCCCATCCATACACACACACACACACACACACACACACACACACACACACACACACACACACACACACACATACACACACAGATAAATGAAGAGAATGAGAGGGAGAGAAGGTTGGATGATGTGTGGATAGTGAATCATGAAGTGCAGTAGATTAGCAAGGAGGAAGTAAGGATAGCTATAAAGAGGATGAAGAACAGAAAGGCTGTTGGTCCAGATGACATACCTGTGGAAGCATGGAGCTGTTTAGGTGAAATGGCAGTGGAGTTTTTAATTAGATTGTTTAATGAAATCTTGGAAAGTGAGAGGATGCCTGAGGAATGGAGAAAAAGTGTTTTGGTACCGATTTTTAAGAATAAGGGTGATGTGCAGAGCTGTAGTAACTACAGAGGGATTAAATTGATCAGTCACAGCATGAAGTTATGGGAAAGAGTAGTGGAAGCTTGGTTAAGAAGGGAGGTGATGACTAGTGATCAGCAGTATGGTTTCATGCCAGGAAAGAGCACTACAGATGCGATGTTTGCTTTGAGAGTGTTGATGGAGAAGTACAGAGAATGTCAGAAGGAGTTGCATTGTGTCTTTGTGGATTTAGAGAAAGCATATGACAGAGTGCCTAGAGAGGAGTTGTGGTATTGTAAGAGGAAGTCGGGAGTGTCAGAGAAGTACGTAAGAGTGGTACAGGATATGTATGAGGGTAGTGTGACAGCAGTGAGGTTTGCGGTGGGAGTGACGGGTGCGTTTAAGGTGGAGGTGGGATTACATCAGGGTTCAGTTCTAAGCCCTTTCTTATTTGTAATGGTGATGGACAGGTTGACAGACGAGATCAGACAGGAGTCCCCGTGGACTATGATGTTTGTAGATGACATTGTGATCTGTAGTGAGAGTAGGGAACAGGTGGAGGAGACCCTGGAGAGGTGGAGATATGCTCTAGAGAGAAGAGGAATGAAGGTCAGCAGGACTAAGACAGAATATATGTGTGTGAATGAGAGGGAGGATAGAGGAATGGTGAGGATGCAGGGAGTAGAGGTGGCAAAGGTGGATGAGTTTAAATACTTGGGATCAACAGTTCAGTGTAATGGTGAGTGTGGAAGAGAGGTGAAGAAGAGAGTACAGGCAGGATGGAGTGGGTGGAGAAAAGTGTCAGGAGTGATTTGTGACAGACGAGTACCAGTAAGAGTGAAAGGGAAGGTCTACAAGAGGGTATTGAGACCAGCTATGTTATATGGGTTGGAGACAGTGGCATTGACAAAAAGGCAGGAGTCAGAGCTTGACGTGGCAGAGTTGAAGATGTTAAGATTTGCACTGGGTGTGACGAGGATGGACAGGATTAGAAATAAGTATATTAGAGGGTCAGCCCAGGTTGGAAGGTTTGGAGACAAAGCCAGAGAGGCAAGATTACATTGGTTTGGACATGTGCTGAGGAGGGATGCAGAGTATATTGGGAAAAAGATGCTAAGGATGAAGCTGCCATGTAACAGGAAAAGAGGAAGACCTAAGATAAGGTTTATGGTTGTGGTGAGAAAGGACATGCAGGTGGTTGGTGTGACAGAGCAAGATGCAGAGGACAGGAAGAAATGGAAACAGTTGATCTGCTGTGGTGATCCCTGATGGGAGCAGCCGGAAGAAGACGTTTCCATATCCATAATGCACACACCCAGCAAAGCATAAGGGAGGGGCGTACAACAAAATGATAATGGAGGATATCCTCTAACTTCTCCAAGGGGTGTTTTCTCTAGGCATCCCTGACCTACTCTCCTGAGGCACAGCTGTGAGCTTCCTGGTCTCCATTAGGAAGTTATCACCACCCACTGTGCCCCAGATTGTGTGCAACCCTTACCTCCTCCCTGAAAAGATGAAAATGCCATGTCTGTTCATCTCTCCTCCTCCCTATCTGGACCCTCCACTGCCAAGGTTACTAATCAAACCTGTCTCTTGAGTTGCAGTTGGGAATCAGTCCCTTGTGCTATAGAAGCAGACCATATGTGTATGTATGTATGTACATATGAATTTACACACACACACACACACACACACACACACACACACACACACACACACACACACACACACACATAGTTGCAGTAAACTATGGTGAGTGCACTTTTCAATGACAGAGTGTTGAGTGAAGAAAATTGTTAAAAGTAGGCACGTGAGCTCTTCCTTTTCTACACTGTATGCGCCTGAGTTATAGTAAAAAGATTTTTCTGTTTCAGAAACTTTCAGATATACAGAATGTTTTGTAATTGGGGTTGGGAGGGTGTGTGTGTCTGTGTGTGTGTGTGTGTGTGTGTGTGTGTGTGTGTGTGTGTGTGTGTGTGTGTGTGTGTGTGTGTGTGTCTGCGTGCATGCATGTGTGTGTGTGTGTGTGCATGTATGTGTGCGTGAAAGTGTTTGCAAATTAGGGTAAGTGTAAGAGCTAAGGAAGGGGATTGATTTAGTGTTTTGTGTGCGTGTGTGTGTGGGTATGTGTCCCAATTCATGGTAGTGTTACAGAGTGTTTTTGTAATGTAACATTTAGGGGATGGAGCTAGGGACAGGGGCAGGGTTATGGTCAGCATTTCTGCAGGGATACATGCCCCCCAGCTTAATATTTTCTAACTCTTCAGTCACACAACAGTGGAAAAATGAAAAATTTCTGAAAACTGTGCACAATGAACTCTTGCAAACAGTGATTCCTCTGTGCCTACATGTCAATACTACAGTGAAAAGTAAATACAATCACTTGTGCCTGGGTGATTAGAACCTAATCAACGGATTGCTGTGAATGTGTAGGGCTAGTCACATATAAACACATTTACACATACACACACACACACACACACACACAACAACCCCAGCTACACTACACCATCTGATCACCAGATGACAGTTATACAGCAGGATGAATCACCTGTCTGATGTCCTTGAGGATGAGTGAGCTGGCCTCAGCCACTCACTTGAATCCCCCAACTATCTGGTCAGCATCTTCAGCATCAGACTCACTGTTAAATCGCTGAGACACATTCAGAGATCTATCCCTCTATGCCCGCAGTCAGCCATAGCTCTCAACCTCTTAGAGGAAGAAATATGGACAAAGCCTAAAATAATTGGGGAAAAGGTTCCAAAAATAGGGACAGATTTTAAATACTATTTTCATAAACTTAGAAAATTGCTAGAATAACAAGATTTGTGTTACCATGAATTTTCTGAAAGATATGAAGTCAGAAACTCAAAAGTATGACATTACTTAGTGACTTCAATCAACAGTCATTTTCCAGAAACCCACAAATGTTCTGTGGAACAGACTAAAAATATGAGACAAAAACCTGGACAATCTGTGAAAATCTGCACAGTTGAGAGGTATGCAGCCAACCATATCGGTCCATAGTGGCAGACCTGCCAATACCGTCCCCACTCCTGTAAATGGGAATAACTTAAAAGTGTTATATTAACAGTTAAGCTCCCTGCAGCCACATGTAGAGTGTTGCATCTCCTCATATCCATTGTTATTTCTTATGAGCATATCTGAGTTTGTCATTACTTAGAAAAAGGACAAATAGTTGATTTCACAAAATCAGAATCAGTTAGTCTTCTTTCTCTTTTCTTCAGCAACTTACAAATGGAAAAGCAGTAGTTTTGATTCACTACTGCTTGAATTTACCTAATTCAAGCACTTGCTTTTCAGAAAAAGGTGCGACTCTCCTGAAATTGTGTATACCACAGTAGCTCTTTTTTAAGGATCTTCTCTACTTACCCTCATTCTGTCATTCTTTGCACCCTAATGCATGCATGAAAAGTCTATATTTGCTTTCTTATATGAGCCTCTGTCTTTCCTTCAGCAATGGACTTCACTAGTATGGCTGCGATTACTATTCTGCTTTTATCAAGCATTACCTGTTAATGCTTCCTTTGTCCAGGATTCATGGCTTGATTCCATCCACCTTCATTTGCCGACTGTACGACTCTGAGCAAGTCAGGTAACCAGACAGTGCTCACAGGTCACCCCTGAAAAGGCACAATTTGTCCAGTGGGCTTATCTGGTCAACAAATAGGGAAAATTAGCACATTTCCCTCCTTCCTGTTTGTTCTGTTTTTTTCTTCTTATCTCCCAAATGCTGTAATTTTTCACATCCCCTATTTTGGTATTTTTATTTTTAATTGCCCATACTTAATTCACAAAAATGTGAAGTATAAACCTCTGGACACACCACGAGAAGTTCAAGTTCTTTTATTAGATAAAACAAGATAAGCGCTTTCACGTGCTGAATGCGCACGCTTCTTCAGATCTCAATTAACCCACAAAAATGTTGGTCCTTTTAACATAATCATCAGCCTATAAAAAAGCTTCCTCAATCAAAGGTTTAATTGATAACCTTAAAATAAAAGAAACATAACATTTCATTCTTAGCTTAACAGCATCGTACTATATAATTCATCCTTTCTCAGGTTCAGATTCTTATTAGCCTGTAAAGGTTTCATTTATATCTGAAACGCTACTTTCTATAAAAATATATATCGCAGCATGCGTTTTAGCATGCTGCAAGCAATAAAACAAGTAAAACATTTTACAGTCTGTCATGTATAGAAAACCTTAATTAATTTTTAATGTTGTATCATATAAAAACTACTAATAAACCTTAAAAGAGGCATGAATTTAATCTTGACCTTTTGTTTAGGAACATATTTTATATACTGTGCAAAACAAAGCATGTGATGATAATTTAACTTGTGTTAGCATCGATTCCTATAGACATAGCACTAGCCATTATTAAAACGTTAAAAACATGAAATCAGATACATTCAACAGTAAATGTAAATGAATTAATAATACTTTAAGTAAATTTCATTTTAGTCATCTGACTATATAGACATAGAAGTCTGAGACTTCATGTTAGAGTGAGGAAACTGACTTCTGAGATTTCTGAGACTTTTCAGAGAACACATAAACTAATCTTAAATAAATCAAAATCACCGAGTGAGGTCTCTGTTGTTATAACTTAGAGGCTATACCGATAAAGTTATTCTCAAATTATGTTGTGAAGCATTAAGCCTATTCCCATTACTATGGTTCACTCGCTGTTTCATCATAACAGTGATGTAAGGGAACCTAAGTGTATCTCCGTTATGAGAGAGCTACCCATATTTATTGGCCTATTCCATAGTCAGTTGTGGCTGCTCAAAGTTCATCGCTCATAATTTATTAAATTAATTTAATTCAATGCCTTTTCCTTAGAAAAAATTTTTTGTGTATAATTAATTCTTACTGGCTATGATACTTACATTGTTCAAGTCTACATATATAGGGCCTAGCATTTCAGAACATAATGCCCTTATAGTTTTTATCAATGCATAGTTAGCCCAGGTTACATATATTATCTAAAACTATTAATAAAACTGACAAAAGGTACCCTACTATGGATTTAAACTAGTTGTTTGTTCTGCTTTTTGAAGTCTGATGAAGCATCTTGTATAGATGTGAAAGCGCTTACTTATTTATTAAAGCAGTGTTATTTTCAAGGTGACTGGTTGGCTTCGTTTGTCGTGGAGTACCTGCAGCTTTTTTTACTTATTCTCGATTTTTGGCTTATAGCAGGTACCTTACCCCCAGAGGTTTTTCTGTTTCTACATAAACTAGCTGTATTACAGGAGTTATGCTGCCACAATTACAGTCAAGCCAGTAAGGAGAGTTTTGTTTCTGTTATCCTGCCGTTGTTCCGGTCATGCCGGTAAGGGGTGTTTTGTTTGTCTTATGCTGTCACGGTTTCGGTCATGCCGGTTAAAGAGAGTTTTGTTTGTGTTATGCGGCCACAATTCCAGTCAAGCCAGTAAGGAGAGTTTTGTTTCTGTTATGCTGCCACTGTTCCGGTCATGCCGGTAAGAGGAGTTTTGTTTGTGTTATGCTGTCACGGTTTCAGTCATGCCGGTTAAGGAGAGTTTTGTTTGTGTTATGCTGCCGCTGTTCCGGTCATGCCAGTTAAGGAGAGTTTTGTTTGTGTTATGCTGCCGCTGTTCCGGTCATGCCGGTGAGGAGAGTTTTGCTAGTGCTGATAGTTGCCCAGATCATTGCTGCCATGCCTGCACTATTGCTGCCAGAGAGTGTGTGTGTGCATGCATCTGCCAGTGTGTGTGTGTGTGTGTGTGTGTGTGTGTGTGTGTGTGTGTGTGTGTGTGTGTGTGTGTGTCTGCATTTGCATATGTGTGAGTCCGTGGGTGAATGGGTGTCTGCATCTGCCTGTGTGTAAGTGGGTGGGTGGGTATCTGCATCTGCCTGTGTGTGATTGAGTGGGTGGGTGTCTGCATCTGCCTGTGGGTGGGTGGCTATCTTTCTGGAAACACATGGTAACACAAAATACTATTTTAGCAACTTTCTAAGATTATACAAGCCATATTTAAAATGTGTCTCTGGTTTTGGGCCTTTGCCCCCCAAATAAATTTTGGCTTTTTCCAGATTTCTTGTGCTGCGAAGTTGAGAGATTTAGTTGAGTGTCAAGTGTATTTTACAAGGAGCTGAGAGCTTCAGGGGAAGAGAAGTTTAGTGCTGCATATGCCAAGCTGTTGGCATTGTTAGTAGCACAACAGGTAGTATACTTGCTTTTGATGCATAAGGCTATGGGTTCTACTCCCACAGTATGCAGATGGATCACTGATACTGTACTGTGTTGTACTTTAAAGGGACTGGATGCTGCAGTCCTATGAATGTCATCCTTTGGAGGAGTAACTATGAACCTGTTATCAGTTTGCCATCCATTCCCCATTGCAACATTACTAGCTTATCATTGTTTAATGTAACATAGGTAATTTATTCTTAAAACACGAAAAAATATAGTAGCAGCTGCAGGATACAGTTCCACTGGAACAAAAAATTCCAAGAAATGTAAAAATAAAATCCAGGGATAACACCACGGCTGAGGCAGGAAAAACTTTAATAGAGCAGAAGTGCTCTATTAAACTTTTTGCTGCCTCAGCCGTGGTGTTATCCCTGAATTTTATTTTTACATTTTAAATTTATTCTTAAAGGGCAACAGGCACTTTATTTGTACATGAAACAATGAAATATAAAGTTTTTTGCTAGTAGCAACCTCTTCATTAGTTACAGATCCCTTTAATGTGGAATTATTTAGATGACTTACTTCAGAGATTTTGCATATTTACTGATATTGGTGTATTATAATAACAGAGTGACCTATTGTGGTTGAAATATTCTGAAATGGGTAGTTTTGTCATTATTGGTGCATACAATTTGTTTCATTGCTTACTAAAATATTGTTCAAAACTACAAATGTAAAACACATTCTAACAAGTGGTGCTGTATTATACAAGGAATATAATGTAATACAATCATGAAGGTGAATCAAAGAATGTATATATGTATGCATGGCCCTAAAAATGTGTAAGGAGCCCATGGTGTGAAAACAACCCAGAGGTAAGCTTAGTCCTCCACTGGCCAAATGCAAAATGAATGTGGGTTTTCATGCCCTTTCAATGAATGTGAGTTTCAAGGGCAGAGAACTTTACTGTTCGTGCATAGTCTGGTTTAATTGTGAGACAGTATTGTTTGTTTAGCAAATCGTTCAGCGTTTGTCTGAAACTCAAGTGTTTTATCATTATTTAAGTTTTGCAATCCTCATAAATTTCCCAGGAAATCATACATATGAGAAACAGGCCAAAAATATGACACAAAATTAGGGACAGTCAAACGTATGCTCTGAACTGTCAACCTCTTAAGGCAAGAATCAGGAGAAAGCGTGAAAGGTTCAAAATCATGGGCAAATTTTAAGCTTTACTCTTGTTACCAAAGCAATGAATGAAGGCATAACAGTACACACCACATTACCTTGACCTGGCCAAGCCTTTTGACACAATCCCCTACTCAGGTGTAGTACAAAAGATGAATAATGTAGGAGCAAATACTTACATCACCAGCTGCATTGCCAACTTGGCTCACAGGATGCAGGAGATCAAAACAGGGGAAGAGACCAGTCACCAATGGAGTCCACCAGGGTTCGGAGCTGAGAATTTTTCTGTTTGGCATACACATCTCAAAGGTGAAAAGGAAATACCAAAGGGATTTGGCCGACTAAGTTTGAGATGACTGCAATCTAGGAGCAGTTATTGAATCCCCAAATGACTTAACCATCATGCAGGAAGGTTTGTCCCAAACAATAACTGGTGCCAGAATCATGAATTGAAACTAAACTCCAAGAAATACATTATCGTATCCTTTGGGACGTCATCTATTCCAGAGAACTGCCAAATTTACAATGCCCCCTGAGAAATGACCCAGTTGTTTGGCATTTGGGAACTTGTGTGTACAGTGACCTAACTTTTGACCAACATGAGCCCAGAGACATAAGAAAGTCTTTCTGTATTGCACAGCTTATAAGCAAATTGATTGTGACTAGATCTCAAGATGTTATTGTCCCCCTTTACAAAGCCCTCGTTAGGTCAATCATTTTGTATAATGACCACTTTGGCATGTATCTGTCCAGACCCATGCAACAACTGGAATACCCTCAGAGATACCTTACTAAAATGATACAAGTCCTAAACAATAAGTCTTGCATGGACCAACTCAAAGATTTATCACTAGACTCAGTATCCTACAGCGTGCTTAGAGGTGATGTGTCTGGCATACAAAGCATCCTCCGACCTAATACAGATGGACCTACTGAACATCAGCAAGTCAAATGGCATCAGAAATACTCAGTCCAGGTATCTAAACTGAATGTTGTGGAGAGATGGATATATATCACAGAGGCTACCATGGTACTAGAACAGACTATCCATTCAAGTAAAACAAAGCTCATCCCTGTCCATATTCTATTGCAACTTGGAACTAAGGATGGGTAATAGAAAATGTACTCCAGGAAATGCTGCATCCCTTAAATGGGTCCCCTCAAATTATCTACAGTATGATCACAGTTATTCTCACTAGGGCTAATATACAATTATCAGCCATGGGATAGGTAAGACCAATCAGGAAATGTTAATTCAAGCACCAAAAGGGAAATTGGCTAAGCTTAAAATGTCCTCCAAGTGAACCTATGTTGTGGTAGTAAATAGTTATAAAAAAATGCCCTTTTTAGATCACCAAGTGCCCCTATCACCCCCCACCCCCCCCCACCCCGTCTTCAACAACTTCCAGCGCCTCTGGAGAAGGGCCCAAAATCAGGGACAATTTTACATGTTGCTCTTATAAACTTAGAAAATTGACAGAATAACAAGTTTTGCATTAGCATGCAATTTCTGAAATATGTGAAGTCTGAAACACAAATATCTATCATTATTTAGTGACTTCAGTTCTCAAAGATTTGCAGAAAACCCAAATGTTTTATGAGGAACAGACCAAAAATCTGAGCAGAAATCTAAACATTCTACAAAATTCTGGACAGATGAAAGGTATGCCCCCTTCTCCTCTACCAAAGCTGCCAGCTTTTCTTGTTGGTAGCACATCAAGCATTCCTTTTGCCTAAACCTCATTAAAAACGGTAACCTGAAAGACAACCCCTGAAAAATAATACAATAACTAAGAAGTACATAAGCTCTGAAACAAACAAAAACAATGAGAGCCTTGTTCTGAAGAATGAGGGAACCAAGCCCACATTTTTTTGAAATAAATATGAAGGCATTTCAAATAGCATAAAATATATTTTGCAAGAGTAGCATCTAGTCTGCATCTTCAAAAACAAACCTAAAATTCTCATTTTAAATATTTCATTTCAAATACTAAGAGAAAGAATAGCAACATTGTTTCTGATGAAAATAACATTCACAAGCTTCGCTCCAATGTGTTCCTGTTCACTGTCATCAGCGGTAACCACAGCTCACAACCTTCCATCTTAAGAAGGTGGAACATATGAGCAAATAAACACTTCCTCACATAATGTGGAACAAATGGGCAAATTGTGGAACACTTCCTGTCATAATGTGGAACAAATTGGAAAAATGTGGAACACAGCCTCTCATAATGTGGAACACTAACTCTCATAATCTAGAACAAATGGATAAAATGTGGAACACCACCTCTCATAATGTGGAACACTTTTATAGAATGCTACCAGGCCAATGACCATGACAGGGCCTTTCTAAGCCTAGCCAAGTTTTCTCAAAAGAATAATGGGTACTTTTCCGTTATTGGGGCAACACTTTTAATGAGCGCTTTCCATTCCATTCATTGAGACAGTGTTGTCATAGATACAATGACTCTCTGGGTAGTAACAGCTATAATCCTGAAATGTGAGTATTATAACTAGCCCCAATTTTCAAGCACCCAGTTTCTAGGTCAAAAGGTTTAAGCTCTTTCGCCTAATTTTTTTCAAGACAGGGTAGCGATTTACAGTCAACAAACAGTGCCCAGTCCCAGCTTTAGTCACTTTAACTCCAGAAACTCCATTTTAATTAAACTCCTGTAATCTTATACTGTTTTAAAAGCCATCATTATGAAATATACACCACGTCTGTGGTTTGAAAACATTATTCCTATTATTTATGTATTTATTTTTCTTTTTTGAAGGGGTTCCAAGTCTGTCTCAGCTGTAGAAGTAAGAAACTGAGAGCTACGTTTTTTAGCAGATAATTGGACAGAGCAAAATAGTGGCTGTATGAGGCATTACAGTCTGAGAAAGTGTTGCCCCGATGTGCGATAAAGTCTTTCAATGTGGAAGTTTGAGGAACATTTACTTGGCAGTAGAGTTTTATGTGCTGGCTTGCCGGGCCTAATGCACAACCTTCAATGAAGGAACGCCCATTCACGCATGTCGAGACACAGAAGATGCTCTAACTGAGAATCGAATGGGCAATGTCTAACTGTGAGGCGACAACGCTACCGCAGCACCACCACCGCATGACAATATGTACCATAATAAAATAAATGCAAGTTAACTAAGACTGCTACCTTTTCAAAGAGCAAAGTGGGACATTTTTTGTATGAACGTGAGATTTTGCAGGACAAGCCATATCCGCACCTATCGCAAAGGTCAGAATGATTTTTGGTACAATAAAAGCTTATCCTTCTATGACTTGATTTGCTTATACTCCTTCAGATGATATTAATGTGTTTCAGATACAAAAAAAATTCTGTTCATTTTTACAAATTGGAAAAAGGGTCATTTACATAGTCACAGTAACACTTTCTAAGTAGTAACTGCATTCATAGCCATGTTCATAGCTAAAACGCAGGTGCATCACGTATTGCCCCGATAACGGAAAAGTACCGAATAATGATGGCCTGTATCTGAACAGGTCATTGAGAACCTTACCTCTGTCCATAAGGGACATGGTTGCCAGGCCCAGGTAAATTTCCTATTTCCCATCCACTGGTCTACGTTGCACTTAAAGTGGGTAACAGACGTGGATGGGAAGCCTGTTCCATAGGAAGGGCAGTCTCTGGGACACATATGTATATCTCCAGCATCTTCTGTTTAAATCACAGACAAAATCCAGGTCCCTAGATCTTGTACTTCTAGTACTCTTTGACTTACAAATATATAGGAGATTCATAAGTGTGAGGTTTGCGGATGCCTTGTAAGCCAGACATAGATCACCCCTCAGCAATCTACAGGAGACTGAGTAGAGGGAAAGGGCTTTAAGGCGCTCGGCATAAGGCAGGTTTGGTTTATTACGCCTTGTATCCTTTTGGTAAGGAATCTCTGAGATTGCTCTAGTTGATGCATATGCCTGGTCAGGTATATGCTAAAGGGGGCATTGTACCCTATGACTGGTCTGATAAGGACAGACTACAGTGGGAAGTGATCTCTTTGGACCAAGATGCCATGCCCTTTCTTATAAGTTGCACAACATACAAGTATTTCTTCACAACACGAACACAGGAACTGCTATTCAGCACAAATAAACCACACAGCGAAAGCCAGATAAACAAAAAGATAGATTTATTCCTCTAGCGCCTCGGCCACAATAAGCCTTCACTCTTTGAAGGCTTATTGTGGCCGAGGCGCTAGAGGAATAAAAGTATTTTTTCACCACTGTGGCCACGTGGTGGTCAAAGGTAAGGCTACTGTCTACATGCGTACCCAGACCTCTGACCACTGGGTCGATTCTTAAGGGCGTATTATCAACACGGTAATTAGCTGGGATGGTTGACTTCCTGAAGGACACAATTATGCATTTCTTAGCACTGAGTTTAAGACCAAGGCTTTGGCACCATATGTTAGTCAGTGATAGACTTTCTTGACAAACACTAATGTCAGCAGGGCATAATATAACATAGGAACATAATGTAGAACAAATTGGCAAAATGTGGAACACCTAAAAACAGTTTACTAACAACTTTAACTAGGAATCTCACGTGGTGGTTAAATGTGGCACTTTAGACTTCTAAAAGTTCTTTTAATGAATTAATAAGATTCTGTATTATTTACAAAAAATATGGGTTTAAAATTGTTAAAACTGCATGCTCGACAGACAGATCATTCAAAGTGGAACAGGGAAGAACACAGCATTTTTAAGATTAGTAATGAAATACGTTCTTCATAATGAAGTACACTTGAGAGACTTGATGCTAACAGCAAGCATCCACACAAATCTTCCTTGAGGTCAACATTCATGCATATCATGCTATTTAAAAGGGCACGAACGTGGATGGAATGCAAAGTCTCATTCAGCGTCAATCACAGTCATTTAGCAAACCATTCATGACATGTCATTTTTTTGTAATAAAAAATACTAGATTGCTCAAAAACTGAATAACTCTGCAACCTAAATTGGCAACGTTAACAACTAAGTAACTTTCTCTTTAAAAATGAGCATTTCTTTTGGCAAACCTGTATTACTGTTTCCAGCTTGACATCTGGCTGCTTCTTGCTGCTGCACACGCTATCGGCAGGTAAACTCATTGTACTTGAACACAATGCTTTAAATAATCCGTTTTTTGAATAAAATAACAAATTAATAAAGTAAAACTTAAGACTTGGTTTAAAACACTCCCCCAAACTGCCTTCTTTTCTCCAGCGTGTGGGTTCTCTGAAATCAGTTGTGCGATTTTTAATCTTGCAGTATTTAATACAGAGCTTTGCAAATCAGTCGTTGCACATTTGCTGATCAACTGAAACTTTTTAACAAAAAAAGTACACTAACCTCCTGAAATCTGTGCAACCTGATAATCGGGTTTTCTGCACTGCAGGTTTCAGGCAAAACCCGCACGTGGGGCAGCGGATGTTCCCGTGGCAACTAGACGCTTTCAAAGCCGTTGTCATGGAAATCCAACGCTCTTCCTAATTTTTTGCCGCGGCGAAAGGACGCCAACAATCGGGGCCCCAGTTTCCTGGACACCAAAGCACGCTTTGGAAGTAAGATTTCTGTGTGTCCCGGGACACGGCGAAATCTAAGCTATTATCTGTGTGTATGGTGACGGTTTGGACGGCGGTTAGAACAGAGAGAGCTACAGGAGGAGAGAGGATTCAAAAAGACTGCAATAATCTCATCAGTGCCGAGGGCTGTTTACATTTTAAGCTGCTCTGTTATTTGTCAAAAATGTGCTGCCTACAGGTATATGTTGTTTTTCAGTCAATAATGCTGATAATCCGGTGTGCTAGCAAAATACGTATATATGATTAATTTGCAATCTGCCCACGTAATATAAAGAAGATGTATATTTCGGCTTTTCCCGGTTACGGGTCGCCACAGCGGAACTCCGGTCTGCTAAGTAATATAAAGAGGATAAAATGCACAAATACGTTTCAAGACACCTACGCCGACGCGCCGCTTGTGTGTTGCTCTGAGTAAGAATTAGAATTCAGAAGGGTGAAGCTGTACTGTCCCCCATAGGTCTCAGGACAAATCTCAACAAACTCGTAAGAAAATAAGGGACTACCTTAACAATATGCAATAATTTAGAACTGTTTTTTTAATAATAACTCCAGAGCACAAAAACGTTTAGAGCAAGTTGGTTACCACCCATCCTTCTTTACGAGGGCACAGTCCCAGTTTGGACTGTTCTGTCCTGCAAAACAAAAATAAATTAAAAAAATAAATAAAAATGCCAAACGTCCTGAGTTTTTAGTACAAAAATTATTTCCTAAGTTGTAATGGTTGCATAAACTATTAATTTTGTATCTGAAATAACTAATTGTTGTATGAAATAGCACAATCAACTCCCATAATACAAGAATAAGTTTTAATTTTGGCAAAAAAGTGAAGTTCTGTCCTTTGCACTGGCCGTGAGTATGTTTTGTCTTGCAAAATCTCACATTTCTATAAAAAATGTTTAACCCTGGGCATTTGAAAAGGTGGCAGCAATAAACACAATGGCTCAGGCAACAGAGAGTAGGAAAGGATTGTTGCCAAGCTTAGGGAGCCTATGACAAGGAAAATAACCAGAGATCCTCTAGGGGCATTAGAACCATTTCAGAAATTTTATTAATATTTGTATAAAGCAGAGAAAAAGTACAAATGAAAATGTATGGAAAAATTAAATATGCCAAGGTTAGAAGTAGTTGAAGTTTGTTTGCTAACAGGATAGATGGATATGAGATAAAAATGGTGATATATAACCAATTTACAGGAAAGTCCCCAGGAACAGATGGTACTCCTTTGGAAGTTGGGAAGCTAGGAGGGAAGAAAGTTATAGAGGTTTGAAAGGTTTTGTTTAACAGTATTTTAAACGGAGAAGAAGCACCAACATCCTGAAAAAAAAACAGTGGTGGTTGTAATACACAAAGATTGTACAAACCCATCAGATCCAGCTTCATATAGGCACATTTTGATTCTAAACCATTATTATAAAGTCTTTATCTCTATAATGGCTAAAAGAATGGCAAAGGTGATGATAAAATAGCTAAATATGCATCAATGTTATTTTGTGAAAGGGACCCTAATATTTAACAGCATTAACAGAACAATGAAGATCTAGAAGGAAGCAAAATGTAAGAAAATACTGCTGCTGTTAGTGGGTCTTGATGCAGAGAAAAAAATATTCAACAGAGTAAGTTGGGATTTTATGAGTAGGGCAATGGAAGCATTTGCGTACCTTGATACAATAATAAGGTTAATTAGGAGGAGACATGAGGGATCTGAGGCAAATATTGAAGTAGATGGCTTTCTCTCTGATAAATTGTGTCTGAACAGTGGAACCAGGTAGGGGTGCCCTCTTTCCCCTTTGTTATTTGCATCATATTTAGAACCATTGGCCAAGAAACTAAGGGACTCAGAAATGCAAGGATATAATTTGTATGGTAGTCAAGAAAAGTTAGTTTTATTTGCAGATGATATTATTTATACCTCATAAAACCAGAAAAGACATTTCAGTGTTGTGGAACATTCTGAGACAGTTTCAAGTCTTTTCAGGATACAAAATTAATGAAGATAAAACAAAGGCAATAATTGTAAACTGTACCGACTCACAAATTGGTTCAGCAATACCCATATTTATGGGGACATGATAAAATGACGTACTTAGGAGTATAGATTAAAAAGGATTCTGTTATGGAAGGTAAGGATATGTGAGAAAGGACTAAATAAAAGGTAATACAAAAACAGAGAAAGTGGAAACTGTTTTATGGATTATGGATAGTAAGATACAAGCAGTAAAATGTTTTTAGTCCCTTTTAGTTTTATAGACAGGTCAGGCATATTTTTGTCAACCAGAGGAGAAGTTGTGGATAGCAATTAATAAAAGAGTTGAAGGAATTTATCTGGGAGGGGAAGAGGGCTAGAGTCAAGTGTGGTAAGATGGTCCTTCCAATAGACAAGGTGGTTTGGGATTACCTGATTTGAAGGGGTATTTCAGAGCTACACAGTTAAGGCTCCTATACATAGCACAAGCAGAAAGCTATAATTCAAAGTGGAAAAGAATGATGATGAAATTGGGCAGAAGCTCAGGAAACAAGGACAGACTGTGATTTTGGATCCAGATCCTTAAGGAGAATAACAATAACCATACAGAGTATTATATTCATAAAGTAACAAAAAAGTATTCTAAAAGCTAAGCAAATTCGGGGACGGAGAGAGAAGATTCTGTCGATAGGGATGACTGCAATCAGGGGTACAGATAATAGGCAAGAGGGGGTTGGAATTTACTGGAAAAATTAGTAAAGGAAACAAGGTTTGGGGAGCAAATAATTATACAGGCAAATGTAATAGAATGGGAAGAGGCTAAGAGTTAATTTGAACTGCAGGCTAGAGATTGCCTTCCCTATTGAGGACTGATATCAGAGTATAGGCAAAGAGAAAGAAATGGGTGGATCCTAAGTGAAAGACCAGCACTGATAGAGTTTTTAGTCAAATCTAGAACAGAAACTGCTGTTAAGAAAGGCATAATTAGTACGGCATGTAAAATATTGCATGGTAACTATAGGGATCAATCAGAGGAAGTTAGAATGGACTGGGAACAGAGGTTGGATAAGCAAACTGCTTCTTACTGA
This sequence comes from Protopterus annectens, assembly GCF_019279795.1. Lineage (NCBI taxonomy): Eukaryota > Metazoa > Chordata > Ceratodontiformes > Protopteridae > Protopterus > Protopterus annectens. The sequence continues at coordinate 518,945,763 of NC_056734.1, read as the reverse complement.
AGTTGGTGCGCCTTGTTTGCTGTGGCATAGACTGGATTCGGGCCTGCTGGATCTAGCTTTGTTTGTGTAACTTGAGCACTAATCCAGGCATTCTCTAAAGTATTCAATTGTATTTATTACTGCTTGGTAGTAACTTGATTAAAGTGTAGCTATCATTCTAAGACTTTTGGATTAAGCACTTGGGCTTCAGACCAGTTGTTTTACATTAGGAAGGTTTGTGGCATGCACTGTGGTGGCAGGACAGGTAGCTTTCATCCTTTTAAGTTGGGAACTGCTGATTGAGAGCCCAGTGTCTGTTATTCTTAAAGTGTATTAGTTCTGGTTTAAGCACTTGGGCTTCAGGCCAGTTATTTTACATTAAGAAGGTTCGTGGTCTGCACTCTTGTGGGAGAAGAGGCTGGACTCTGCCCTTCTGAGCTGGGAATTTCTGGTTAAAGGTTTATAGTGCCTGAATATTTGAACTGTATCTTACTGAAATTGGTACACCTTGTTTGCTGTAGCATAGACTAAATCCAGGCCTGCTGAATCTAGCTTTGTTTATAGGATTGTTGTTCGTTTGCTTGTTATTTCTCTGGAACGCTAATTCCACCTAATACGCGGCTTCTCAGCGCTTCTGTGGATCACTAGTGATATCTGCATTGCTTACTGTACTTATTTCCTTGTTTCACTTGAAAGAAAGTTACTGTTTGTCGTTTTTGCATTTAAGTTACCTGTAACACATTGCACTTAAGTTACCTGGCACTTGCTCGCTAAAGCAATTATATAAGTCAGCACTAAAAATTAAAAGCACTAAACCCTCACTCCCCACTGGCCCTTGTTTTCAATTATTAAGGAATTCCCAATATTATTCTAGCATGTCCAAAGGTCAGTTGTCAGTCTCCTCTCCGGTCCAGCTGGTGAATCTGGGAATCTTGAGGCAATGTTACAACTGCCTCATGTACACAGACAACCCTCTCCTCTTCCCAACAAATTCCAACACATGTGAGAGATGCAACCATATAGCCAAACTGGAGGCTAAGCTCTCTCAACTCAGTACTGGCATAACCAGTCAGGAGGAGAAGGAAACCACACTCACTACAATTCCAGTCTCACATAGACCTACCACGACAGCAAACCAAACACATAATCACACAAAAACATACTCGGAGGCTCTAAATAAAGATCTGCCTAAGCAGCAGAGCCCTCCAAAGCAGACACCCAAGCAACCGCTACCCCAAAACAAAACACATGCAACACATATCTCACAAAGCCAGTGTGCCGAACAGTCACAGCCCTTAAGACTAAACAACACACCTGATACACTTGTAATAGGTGACACTATCGTCAGGCACACTGATGTCCCGCTCACCAGGCTGAACAAGGAGAGGGTCACGGTGAGCAGCCTGTCGGGCGCTAGGATCCGCCACATAACACAAGCACTCAGGTCACTCCAAGGCAAGTACAAATATGACTCAGTCATTGTCCATGCTGGTGTGAATGACCTGAGATGTACCTCCCTGGACTACATGAAAAGAGACATAAAGGAGCTCTCTGAGCATGTAGCCCAGGCCGGTATGACCCTGACCTTGAGTAGCATCTTACCCTCACCAAGAATGATGCCACAATATGAAGACAAGATGATCAATTTCAACAACTGGCTTAAGTACTGGTGTCATTCAAAAGGGATCCAATGCCTGTCAGCTTGGGATGATATGCTCGACAAGCCACGATGCTTCACTAGGGACGGCTTGCACCTGTCACCCCTGGGCTTTTGGATATTGGCAAAGGCTCTTGCTACCCCCATAGTGCCTTTTTTAGGCAAGGCTCAAAAGACAAACCCACCTTCATAGGTATCACAAGGGATAAGAAACTAAGAGTAATGCTACTCAACGCCAGAAGTCTAAACCTCAAGATGCATGCACTCGAAACTCTCCTTAGCATGGAGAACATCAATATCTGTGCAGTAACAGAAACCTGGTTCAGGGCTCCCGAGAGCACACCAGCACTACCAGGTTATACCTCATACCATGCTTTTCGGCCCCAAAACTTGGACAGAACCACAAAAGGAGGGGGAGTATCGATATTCATCAAAGATACCCACACCTCCAGGTTGGTGGCAAAGCACGAAGCATCAGAGACTATCCATGTGCAACTAACAGTAGGTAAAACTGCCTTCCAGTTTATAGCCTGCTACAGACCACCCTCCCAAACCCAGGAACCCCACTCGGCCTTTCTGAGAACACTGGAAAATATGAAGGTCTCTCCAAATACCATTATATTGGGCGACTTCAACTACCCAAACATAGACTGGGAGCATTACTCTAGCTCCAACACCCTAGCCCAAAGGTTCCTAGAATTTATAAACTCAAATGCTATGGAACAACTTGTTACCACTCCCACAAGAGAGGAAAACATACTGGACCTGATCATCACCAACATGGGGACTCAATGCTCCAGACCAGAAGTGTATCCCTCACTGGTAAGATCAGACCATAAACTAATCTCACTGGATATTCACATCCCGTCCCCACCCCCTGCCCAGAAAACCACAGTGAAAAACTTCTCTAAAGCAAATTTCACACTCATCAAAACCGTGGTGGAATCCTTCAAAGCCCCCAGGCCTGTGGAAAATACGGCCCAGACCGCAGAATCCTTTATAAACGCATTCTATGAACACCTTCAGGAATGCATGGATCATGCGATCCCAAATAAAACCAAGACCCAATCCTCCAAAGGCAGACGTCCTGTCTGGTGGACCCCAGCCATAAACAAACTATACAATAGCAGGAGGAAGCTACTAAATGATAGAGCAAAATCCCAAAAAGGGAAGGCATCACTGATCAGTATTAGCAAAAAACTACGGGCACTCATAAAATTGTCTAAGGCCAGCTTCGAGAGGAAAATTGCACAGGACACTACGGATAATCACAAGGCTTTCTTTAGTTATGTTAGAGACCTGGGTGGTAATTCCCAGATATGCTCGGAATTAGTCCAAAATGACAAAAAATACACTGAACCCACAGACATTGCCAACATCCTAGCTGACAGGTTCAGCTCAAACTTCTCCCCGCCCCCTCCCCACCAAAAGGGCAAATATCTTTCCCAGCAGAGTGTTGCCCCCCTGACATCTCAGATGCTCAGGTAAGAGCCGCCCTCTCCAAAGCAAAAAACACAGCATCAATGGGACCAGACGGTGTCCCGGGCTGCGTCCTACATGAACTCCAAGAAGAGCTAAACCCAAACGTAAAACTACTGTTCAATCTCAGCCTTACTACAGGTTATGTGCCCAAAGAGTGGCGTACAGCAACACTGGTCTCTCTCCATAAAGGTGGTGCCTCAACGGAGCCTGTAAACTATCGCCCCATAAGCCTGACTAGCTTGGTCTGCAAAGCTATGGAAAGGATCATCATGGACCTCATAAATAAAGATATTGGGGACCTACAGGCACTGGATCCTACCCAGTTCGGTTTGTTAAGGGCAGATCCTGCCTCTTAAACCTGGTTGATTTCTTTGAAACAGTCACCAAGGCCATTGACGAGGGGAAGGTGGTCCACGCAGCCTACCTGGACCTCGCAAAAGCCTTCGATACAATACCTCACTCGGGCATTATAGATAAGCTCACCAGCTTAAATATAAACCCCTATGTCACTAGATGGATTGCAAACTGGCTCAAGGACAGAACCCACATGGTTAGAATTGCTGGAGCCATGTCAGACTCCAAACCAGTTACAAGTGGTGTCCCACAGGGCTCAGTACTGGGACCTCTCTTGTTCAGTATATATTTCTCGGAGGTACAGGCCAACACAGAAGGACTGTGGCTGACCAGGTTAGCAGATGACTGCAAACTGGGCGCCATAATCGACTCTCCAGCCGACACAAGCATCCTCCAAAAGGGCCTCATAGAAACAGACAACTGGTGCCAGAGCCATGGCCTCAAGCTAAATGCCAAAAAGTGTATAGTCATCCCCTTTGGCAAAATCAAAGTGCCCACAAATTACCACATAGGTGGTAATCCATTAAGTACAGAAGAAGTAATTAGGGACCTGGGGACCCAAGTTGCTAGCAATCTCTCATTTGACAACCACGTGGCCAAAGTGGTTAGAAAAACATTTTATATAGCCCACCTAATCATGAAGGGATTCACATCTAGATCAGGGGAGGTCATCGTGCCTCTTTACTCATCCCTCATCAGGCCCATAATTGAGTACAATGCCCCTTTTGGGATGTACCTTACCAGACACCTGCAGCAACTGGAAAGACCCCAAAAGTACCTCACCAAGAGGATCAAAGGGCTCAAACAGATGCCATATGCTGCCCGGATAAAGGAACTCCAGCTCTACTCAGTGGCATACCGCCTGTTCAGAGGCGATCTGTGCCTGACGTATAAAGCCATGTCCAACCCAGAATTAATGGACATGCTGCACCTCAGAAAATCCAAATCCCATCGAGCTACGCTCGAGAGACTTGAACCTCAGCACTGAAATAAATAGGACATGCTGGAGGGACAGATTCATAACCCAGAGGCTCCCTTCACTCTGGAATAAAATCCCAGTCCAGGTTAGGCAGAGTCCCTCATTGACTCTCTTCAAGAGGAATCTTGATGAGTGGATGGGAGATCGTAGGTTTACCCCAGGTATCACTTCTGTGTCACTGTTAGACAGAGGCACAGTATACTAACCTCGAAAAAGGGCATAGCAAAATAAATTTAAAATGGGTGGCGAAAGCCAAGCACATTCTGGCTAGGCTTATAAATGCCCTAGGGCAGATAGCCAAGTATGAACCTATGAACCTAATTCAGAAAGAAACAATGGAGGATATATGCATGGCTTGCCAATTCACAACAAAGTCTAGAAGATTTAGGATCTTTGCTTTGAAATATTGCATAGGTGTTTTTATACCCCAAGCAGAACCCAAAGACCTTTTTCTCAGGTAGATTACAAATGTTGGCGGTATGGTGGGGAAGAAAAAGGTAATTGGGAATATCTTTTTTGGGAGTGCAATAAATTGGCAGACTTTAAAAATCGCATGTAAACTATTCTGTCATTAATACAATGTGATTAAATTGGTGTAACTAAGGATTTTGTTTGAGATGATACAGAATTGTAATTGCCCAGACATAGTAAGGCCTTGTTGAGTTTAATTCTGGTGGCTGACAAAAAAGCAATTACTATAAAATGGAAATCAGTCCAAACCAACTGTACTAGAAGTACTGAATATAGTCACAGGGAAGAAATAACTGTAAGTGAGATATTTAGAAAAGGATAGGAGCAAATTACACAGAAAAAAAATGGGAATTGTGGGAACAATATATGTAGAATAATGTTTTGGAGGAGGAATGAGGTTTAAGGCAAGGCAGGAATTGAATGAGCTATGTAATGTCTGACCGACAATGGATTGATTATAAGTAATATAATGTTTGTAACTAAAATATGTCGATATGGTTTGTTTTCATTTATATAAATGTATAATTGCCTATGTCATAAGTGATAATTTGGTAAAGATGTTTCTTGTTTAAAAAAAAACAGGTTTCTCAGACATCACAAATAGTAACACAACACCCAGTTGTTCCATATACTGACTCAGTTCTCCTAATGGTAACCCTTACTCAATCAGTACTGTTACCGGCAACCCTTATATCATTTTATTTAGTTATTTAGTTATTTATTTATTTATTTATATATGTCTGTCTTTGTTGACTGGAAAAGTCTGACTGGGCAGAGCCCATTTTCACCGAGGTCTATATTAGAACACCGAATAGCCAAAATATCGAGCGGCTGAAAATGCCGGACCTCGAACTCGCTATTGTGGGGGGCTGCACCCCACTAATTATATATACCAACTCCGAGATCACACTACAGTGAGGAAAGTGCAAATATTCCAGTCTTCACTGTACCGCAATCTTACTATAACAGTTTGCTGAACGGTATTTTCGATGTGAAATGACATTCAATGAACTGACTCTTCGATCACGTAGTATAGACCCTTTTCAGCAGAGGCCCGGGGAGAAATGCTGCATTACAATACATTTATATTAGGATGTGAATTTAGATAGTCCTCAGAAAAAAACAACAATTATATTTCATGGAAAAAAAACATAGTTACAAGACAGGCATATACAGTAAAGTAATTACATCGATATGTATAAATCTATACTGTTCTGATAGCACTAAATTCTTGCTGGTTTATACAGCAAAAGGGAAAGCACTGTTGTAAAGTTTAGTGTTCTTACATTTCAGTACAGAAAGGTTTGTAAAGAGTTCAAGAAATACAATGAATAATATACTTGAGAAGTAACGTATAAAATTATGCAGTAGAGGAGATATTAGTATTGTATAAGATGCTAGTGGTAATAGTATTTGAGTGAGATAGCAGGGTACAGGATTAGTTTTATCTAAGCTGCTTGTTCCAAACTGCATTATTTGGAAGGCTTATAACTTTGGTACACAGGGAATGCGTGAAAAGAATAGGGCAGTTAGAGAAACAGAAAGATGAAAAGTAGCTTTTATGTATTTAAGGAAGGGAAAGATGAGCAGTAGAGTGTATAAGGGTGTGAAATGATTCAAGTACAGGAAGTCAAACGGCGATAAGTATTAAAAAGGTCAGGAAAGCAAGGTATTATGTAGAAATTCTATGAAAAGAAGAGTATAATTGAGTGTGTGGATTGCAGGAAGGTATAGTGTGTAATAAGTTGATACTGTTATTGAATAGTAAGAAAAGTAGGTGTTATTTTTGTTGTTACTTTTTATGATAAAGAGATGTTTGTTTTCATATGCTAGATTTTAAATTATTTTTCTTGTCTCTTTTTAATTCTCTGTGTAACTTTAGCAATATATTGATTCCTTCGTGTGATTCTTCTGGGGATAATTCTGTAAAATGTTAAACTCTACGCGATTGTCAACAGTTTTTACCTACTTTGCCTGAGTTTTGGCTGAAAAGGTTTCCTGGACAAGCCCACCTACCTGGCTGACAAATACATAAATAAATATGACTGTGCAGACGGTGTTGCTATAGCTGTTCAGTTTGTTTGGGCGGCACTGAGAGTATAGGCTAGGATACTTCAGGAAACCTGTATATTCAAATGTCTGCTGTTCTCACCTTGTAACATCATGGCTGTCATAAGATACTGTATTTTTGAATACAGGGCATTGGTGCTATGTACTAAACTTTTTTTTTTTTTAAGTGAAACTTCTTATGGGACGGTGTGAGAGCTCAAGAATGTAATGGAAAAGTGAAACATAAGTACGCAAGTCAAACTCCAGCCTTATGGGTGGAGTTTGACTTGTGTATTTCTACTTCAGCTTTTCACACACACACACACACACACACACACACACACACACACACACACACACACACACACACACACACACACACACTCACACTGACAGTGAAGAGTGACAGCGAGCGATCTCACACACACAGTGAGAGTGAAGAGTGAGAGCGGAAGAGTGACAGGAGCGAGCGATCCCTGGCAGCCGTGCACGCACACACACACACACACACACACACACACAGCGAAGAGTGAGAGTGAGTGAGCGATCCCACGCATACGGTCTTATTTAGAAATGACACTGACACAACACCAGTGTTAGGAATCCAATTCAAAATGCTGAAAAATGTTTTGCAGGCTGTAGAGTATGAAAAAACAACTGTGACTGTGACCCAGGTGCCCAGGTTCATTTAGCTGTTTGGGTGCAGAAGGAGAAATCAGTTGAAACAAAAGTCATCTTCTGATGGATACTCGCACATCTCAGAGGGGGCAACAGGGCTATGATGAGGACCAAAAGCCACTGCTGACATATGGTAGAGGCCAGGTGTCCCTGCAGGCATGGGGATGATGGCATACGCAATAGCTTGGCAAGTACCAGATAATTTTGTTGTCAAAAGTGACATGTATCTGGTGCCACATGTTTATCCAGATGGTATTGCAAACCCTGCCTTGTCGGGTGCATATCACATTACAGTGGCAGGAGAGAAGGACATAAAGAAAAAAATACAAACTGTCCAAGAATGGTGGCTCATCTTAGCTGGACTCTTTCTCATCTGGTTCTTTGGATACAGAAGGTAAGGGAACATGCCTAATGTCTGCATGGGAGGTTCACCAACATAAAAAAATATGTGCGAGTGCCATGCTCATTACAAGTGAAACTGCTATAATGAAGTGTGAAAATGAACATACACACACACACACACACACACACACACACACACACACACGTGCGTGCGCATGCATGGTTTTCCAAATAAGTACATTTTTGCACTTTGTTACATAAGTTGCACTTCTAATGTGCATGGCGGCCACACACAATTTTTTTTTTCCATCTCAGGATAAGTCCGTTAACACTTGAGTAAGGGAGAAAGACGTTATGGCATCTACTTTAAATTTGTATTGCAAAACTAACTTTGGTAAATTGCTGCTAGGCATGTAGGGCACAGAGCAACAGTCTGTTGGCTTTTGAGTTTGCATATGCAATCAGCATGGCATTTTAAAATCCTGTTTCCCTCTGCGTGTTTGGCCAAAAACAAACATTTGCAGCATTTCTGAATTGCCTTCTTCATTACTATGCCTTTGCAAGCAGTAATTACCCAAGTGAGGTGTTCATTATCATAATGCACTCTGTAATTTTTTCACTGACCTAGCAGTGCCTCCAAATGAAAACAAGCTACTATTCTGGTATGCAGCTTGAGCTTTCTCTGGTGCATTTAATTGCTGTCCCATCTACAATAATCATGGCTTCATCATCATAATAAAAACATTTTCTCTTTGCCAGAAGTAGGCATCTGCATATGTGTTTCTTTATGTCCCAAATTCAGTATCTAACATAAATAGGTATGTCCATTGGTAGCTTTCTTAGCAATAAAGACAGAATGTGGGGTTCATAGGTTTTAAAGATGGCTTTCAAGATTCTTGATGTTGTTATACAATGCTGTAGTTTTCTGTTGCCAGTGTACTTATTGGTGTTTTTCAATTCTCTTGGTGAGGTGCCTGTCTATACTGAGATCTAAACAGTAAGGCCAGACATACAGGTATGTGTAAAAATGAACACTGACTGATGCTTTGAGTTTTTTTTTTTATAAAATACAGGAGATGGAATAAGGAGAGGTGGTCTGATAAAATTACAAAATCTCACATAGTGCAGGTTTAGTGCAAGAGACAGTGGACACTCAAAGAGGAATGATTGAAAAATGATGAATATTTGGGATGGGGGACCTGGCTGGCCTGAAACAAGATACTCCCATCAAACCCAGGCAGAATAGTTGTTTTTTTTTAATTTTATAACTCAGTTTCTTTGTACAGAAACTATGTCAGCAGCCATCAAAGCAAGAAAGCCTCCCCAGATGGGAGGATACTATTACTTTTTGAACACATGACCCCGGTAGTCTGTAAGTGGAAGCCTACCACTCACTAACCACCTGGCAACAAACAAGGATGAAACAGCTCGAGGCAGAAGTAAACATTTTAAAGAAAGCAGTAAAAACTAATGGACCTTACAGATACTTCTGTACAGAGCTTAATTTCAATAAAAGAGGACCTCTCCCTACAGGCATGGAAATTGGAGAATCTGGAAAAATGGTCTTGCTAATTTAGCATGTCAGTCAAAGGGCTTCCTGATTCCATTATTAACAGAGACGTGTGCTCATTCTTTGAACATCTCCTGTTAATGGTGATGCATCTACTGGGATACCTCAGCCCAGAGAAGAGTGCATAGGATTGGACAGGTAAGGAAAAGACCAAATGCACTGCCATATGTGCTTATAGCCTTATGATCGGCTAGTACTAGGGATTTGATCATCCAGAACAGTTAAAAGCACAACACTATCTCCATTTTGTGACAAATTACTTACAAATGTTATATATGTTGAGGAAGTTGGTTCTTTACAAGAAAGAACTGACTATGGATACAAGGTAACACTGATATGCTAAACACTCTTGTGGTTGAAAAGGAGGGCAGCAAGGTAATTATGCATGATATGAAGGAAATACCAGCATTTGTGGATGGTGTGAGGTCTCAGAGTAACCACTTGACAGAACACTCAGAGAAAGGCCAATGGACTGACAAAGAAATGGGATAGGAGCTGGTGCATAGTAAACATCAATGACCAGCTACTCCACACAAACCAATAGGCCTGCACAATAAAAAAAAAACTTATGTGGTAATAAACAGTCCCCTCCTAATGCAGTTTCAGCTAATAAACCTCATTTGCTTTCCCCACCAAAGTCTGTTGATAACTGTAGGACACAGGAAAATGGATCTTCTAAAACTAGGATGAAACCAGGGCCACATAGCAGGGATTCAAGGCAGGTTCACAGAGAATTGAGACCTACTAGGACTTGAACAAACAGGGTCCTAGAAGGTGGCATAAATGTCTACATTTTAGAACCACACCTGAGAAGACCAGTACACCCAGTGAGAAGACCTGTTCAAAGACTTTGTCACGTTCCTTGGATGTGACTGAACGACATTGTTGGACTGGGCAGGGTCTTAAAAATTGGATAAAAGTGCAGCAGATGGCTGAGGAGGAATGCTTGACTTTGAGACTTTGTTAATATCTATGCCATTTCTTTTACTACAGGTTTTAAGTGGACATTGCTCCCTGACTAAAATGGGTAAGCTACATATTTTATATGTAAAGCCGTGGTAGTACATCGGTAGCATTGTTGCCTCACAGCAAGAGGTTCTCCTGTTCGATTCTTGGCTGGAGTGCCTTCTGTGTGTAGTCTGCATGTCCTCTCCACAGTCGAGTGGCCTCCAAAAGACATGCGTGAATGGGCGTGCCTTCGCTGAAGGTTAGGCGTTGGGCTGGCAACTCAGCACCGTAAAAATCTACTGCCAGTCATTAGCGGACCGGAGTTCCGCTGTGGCGAACCCTAACCGCGAAAAGCCAAAAAGACAAACAAGTGGACTTCAGCAAAGATTAAAAAGATTTAAATTCCATTGCAGCAGTCTGATAGAGTAGTGTTTCATATTACCAACTGTATATGGGTAGGTCCACTTCATTTTATTACACCTTGGTGCACATTGGGGAAGCACTATTAGACTATTAGTTAATCCTCTTTGTTTGTATTGTAGGTGATGTAATAATCCATGTCAGCAGTGAAGCTAATATAACTGCTTGATTTCCTAGTTCAGTACTCTATTATGTACCATTTGGTATATTCCTTCTAGTGTGTCCCTTCTATAAATTTCTGCATGACTTTTGGTATTGGTGGACGGTCTGTCTGGACTTTGGATACAACATTTTGTCAGTATTGGTGTGATACATACAAGTTTCAACTTTTATGGGACTAATCACTGACAAGTTGTGGTGAGAAAGAAGTAAGTTAATCCTCCCAATGATTTTCTCCCTACTTTTCATATGGTGGGTGTCACTTTTGTTTACCCTGAGTTGCTGTGCTTTTACTTTTTAAGCATTTTAATTAAATGATGATAATTTACCTGAATGTCTTACTTCACAGTCTTGCTACGCTGTTTTGAGACTTTGTTTGTTCTCTTTTTAGGCTGCATTTAGCTATCTTTATGATGTTTTAGAAGGGGATGTCTCTAGATCGTCTTCTGTGGATGGGCACAGAGGAATGAGCAAGGAAACCATAATATCCCATGGTTGAGAAGAAAGCCACAAAGAGAGAGCATTAAGTTCTCATTGTGGAATGCTGGGATAGTATCCATCCTACTAGAAGAACAAGTATACAACAAAGGATTAAGCAGGAGGAAGTGCAAGCAATTTCTCTACAAAAAATTAAACTTAAGGTCAGAAAGGCACATGTATTTAAGAAAAGAAGCTTTAAAATAGTTTTTGCAGATAATCTAAGTGGAGGGAAGAAAGCAGTGCGTATTATGTTTCACATCTCCTTGGTGTGGGCAGATGGTTAATCTAGGAAGGAAAGATTAATCAAGGAAAATGAGCAATAGGGAACATCTGTGTCCCTAAAGAAAATGATAATACATTTCATACAGATTTTCTGGAGCTTTGGGAGGTGTCATTAGTCCTATCCAGTTTAATATCTTAGCAGGAGTCTTCAACTTGGTACTCAATAAAAGAATATATGGATTTTCCACAGGTAGACAGACAGCAAATGTTGGAGGTGTGATGAAGAAGAAAGAGGTAACTGTAACAAATTTTCTGGGAGTGTAATGAGATGGCAGGCTTTAAAGATTCCCTGAAGACTGCTTTGTCAGAGATACTGGGTGAGCAAATTGGTGTAACTAAGGAAATATATTTTTGGAGCTATGATACAGAATCGGAATTGCCTAGACATGTTAATGCCTTGCTAAGTCTAATTATGATGGATGCCAAAAAAAAAAAAAGCAATTGCTAGAAAATGGAAATCAAAGTCTAAACCAAATGTAGTAGTAGTAAATATAGTAACAGAGATAAAACAACTGGAATTGGGATATTTAGAAAAGGGAAGGAGCAAATTACATAGGAATAAATGGGAATTGTGGGAACAATACATGCAGAGAAGGAACAAGGTTTAAAAGAAGGTATGATTTGAATGAGCTATGTAATGTTTGACTGACAATGACTGGATAGATTATAAGTGATGTATAATGTTCACAACTACAATTGCGTCAACGTGGCTTGTAATGTATAATATTTGCAACTAGAATTGTACCAGGATGGTTTGTCTTCACTTATATAAATGTATGGTTGCCTATGTTATATATGATAATTTAATAAAGTGTTTCTTGTTTAAAAAAAAATTGCTATTTCTACAAAATAAATAAATAAAAGACTAGCCACCTGGAGGTGTAAACCTTGGCTCTAGATGATTGTCACTGTTGAAGTGACACCCAACCCCATATGCAAAAATGGAAAAGAGGTTGAGAATGGATGGATGGATGGTAATATTAGGGTACCATAAGAAAAGCTGGATGGTTCCAAGATGCTGTATGATAGCTTTGAGTGGTTAAATATTTGGAGAGAGACTCACCCTGATGAAATAACTCTATCCTTTTTCCAGGAATCTTGTTCAACAGGGCACTAAGATTGACATAATACTTATTCTAGCATGTTTTAGGCATAAGGTACATGGCAGTGCTATACACGAGCTAGTGCTATCAAATCACACTCCATTTACTATTATCATTAAATTTAGATAGGGTTACCCAAATGCTTAGAAGATAGAGATGGGTTCACTTTAGATGGAGGACCCAAAAGGACAAAGAAAAGCTACATTGTTTATTATTTCTAATGTATTTGCTAGGAGTGACCATCATGACATCTCTGGACAGGTTTGGTGAAAGGGGTGCAAGACAACCATACATGGAAATATTTTTGAGCGAGAGTGAGTTGTAGAAAGAGAGAAAATGGAATTTCATACAATTAAAGACTAGGGAGCCGAGATCAGTGCATGATATGATAGCCAAAAGGGGAAACTCTAACCACTTAAAGGACCACTATGTGCAAAAAGTGGAAAAATATATTACCCATTGAAACATACATGTTAGAGATAACAGAGCTTTGAGGAGAGGTGAGTTTTGGTGGTTGAAACACGAGAAAGACTCTAGGTGTATTGTTTGGTTGAAACAGGAGAAAGACTCTAGGTGTATTGTTTGATCTGATGTTGTCAAATTTCATTCATTCCTCAACGTGGTTCAGATCCAACCTTTGGATCTGACTTGGCCACTTTTTACAGCTCATGGCCTACTGCAAACTCTTGATCTCATTTGCCAGCTTTGCATATGGATGTGTTCACTGACGGCTCTCAAGCATTATAATGAGTTTTAAAGTGTTAAAGTTTATTCATTTTTTTTCTTATATCTATTCTTTTAATTAGTAATTTTAAATCCCCCCTTATCCCTACACGTTGTCTAGCATATCTTAATACCATTGTTGGTAGTTTTTCGCCCTGTCTCTCCCTTTTTACCATTTCCAGTAATCTTTTCTACCATTGTTGGTATCCTTTTCCTTTTTCTCTTCCTAAAAAAAAAAAAATACTTTTCTTTGCCTTGTTTTTCTTTGCTGTGAATATGGTTGATAAACCTTCCAGATTCAAAAAGTGCAAGGAGTGTGGGCACAAAATTCCCTTGTCTGAAACTCATGACTCTTGTGTGTATTGTCTGGGCCCTGCCCATTTGGATGTCCCTTGTGAGATTTGCTAATCATTTAATCCTAGAGCTTTAGTGGATAGGAAGAATAAGCTGATTCTGATGGACTTCTACCAGATAGTTTTTCTGAATCACTGGCTTAAGCTCACCCCTCTAAGACAGGCCAGAAAGAGGTGGGGAAACAACTTGCTGAACCTTCTGGATCTTCTACTGTCTCTTCGGATCCTAGCAAGGAACCAGCCAGGAAGGTTTCGAAATGATCAGATCCAAAGTCCAAATCCTCGAACCTGACTACTTTGGATACTAGGTCTTCCTGTGTAGATCTAGTTGTCTCACAGCTGACACAGCTCTCCCGGACCCATTTTTCATCCTGTCCAAACCCGGTCCCTTTTTGGATACCTTCCCCATTCACCAACGCTCAATATGTACTTCCCTAGCTTATTCTTTCCATTCTTCCAGGAGTCTTACAGAGACAGGTATGGATAGAATGATGAGGAAATTTCTCTCGGCTCAGATACAGATGAGAGTTCTCCTGGCTCCTACCCCTTTGGGTCAGGAGATCGTCACCAGTGTTACTCCACCAATCCTGGTTCCTTCTCCAATCCATCCTTTGGTTTCAGAGGCCTTGGATCTGAGCCTTCCAAGACTATCTGTTTTGGATCTCAAGGTGGTGGTGTCTTTGGATCAGATCACTTCTGATCTGGTTTGATCCAGCTTCAAACCTGTCAGAGCCAGGTGACTGTCGGAGCTGAAGCACCCTTGTCAGCTCTGAGGTGTTAGAGTTGACTCCAAAGTGGTCAAAGCCTTCTCTGCCCCTCAGAGCTTCGGCACTGGACAGCTTGGTTCTGCCTTGGTTGGACTGCCTTCAGGTCAGAGGAAGCAGATAGTTCAGAAGCATGCCTTCTTGGCTCTGTCAGCTTCTTTCTCCCCTGGGCATTTTTTTTTGAGATGGTAGAGAGAGTATTCTCTTCCAGAATTCAGCCAGTTTCTCCCCACTCAGATCTTCCATCTGGTTCCCAGATGTATTTGCGCTGTGAGCTTCATCACTCTACCACACAGGACAGCTAGCTCAAAGTCTCCAGACCACCCAGCAGGGTATCCTTATTTCTTTCGATACTTCTCCAGAGCACCCCACTGAGGAGAAAGTCCCTAGGAAGAGAAAGTGCAAGAGAAAGCACTTGGACTCCCCTATGGAGTCAATCATGGAAGATACTGACTTTGATGAAGGGAAGGGTCTCCAAGATCACCACTTGAAGATGTCTCCTTTGGAGACGTTTTGGAGATTCTTAAGCAAAGAGTTGGTTGGTCTACTGATAACCCTTCCAAAGATGAATTGGTATTTCTGGAGACATTTGTGTCTGGCACATCTACTTCCTGGGTGACCACACCCACCAATGAGCTCATTGAGTTGATCTCTCAGTGAGCATGGAAGGTACCTGATTCTAATGAGCTAGTCCCCACTAGACCAGATATGATCCTAGCACCACCCAACAGGAAAGAGTTTTGGAGCAAAGGAGTACCAGTAGATGCCATGGTTGTGGTGGCAGCCACAAAGAAAGAACTTGCGGAACAGAGTTAATCTTTTCATCCCCCTAACAGGAAGTCTAGGGAGAGGGACAGATTTGGGAAGCATGTTCACGCTTCAGTGACTTTTGCTCTTAGCTGAACTACTTAGCACATTTTACCAGACTATAGAGGGCTTTCATTAAAGAGCTCTCCAAATTCCTTTCAGGAGCAGTAATTGCTGAGGCTCCGACTTCAGTTGCATGAGGGCTAATTTCACATGCAGCTGAAGGTACCTCAAGAGCGGCAGGTTCAGGCATTTCTATTAGGATGTATGCCTGGATGTGCCTGTGTAATTTTGTGGAGCCCTTCAAGTCCTCCTTCATCAATACTCCTTTAGACAGATTTTCGTTGTTTGGCCCTAAAGCTAAAGACACACTGTCCAGGTGTAAGCAAGATGCTACAACCCTGTCTGCAGTGGGCATATGTTTTTCAACTCCTCAAAGAACCTTCTGTAGGAATCAATGAGATGGTCAAAAAATGTGGTTCGGAAAGTCCCAGGGTCCTTTCCATGTTCCAAGTGGAGATAGTTTCCTCCAGGGCAGAGGCGAGAACTCTAATGAAAGATGCCAGCTGTGTGGCAGAGGAGGCCCACAGAGCCAGAGTTCCAGAGATTCTTTCTCTGATAGACCCTACCAGTGCTCCTGAAAGGAGGCCCAATTGCCCACCTCTGGAGGCAGTCAGGGGTCATCTGTCTTTACACCAGAGAGCCTGGTTAAACATTACAAAAGATAACCTGGGTGCAGAGGATTATTTGCAGAAGCAATGTAATACCCTTTGTCCCCTTAGCAGTAAACAAAATTCCCGATGTTCCACCCAGTCAAAGGAAAACAGCAACTCTGGAAATTAAAAAGCTGCTAGAAAAAATAGACATCCAAGAGGTCCCCCAGACCAGAAAGAATCCAGAACTTACTCAAGATTCTTTTTAGTGCCAAAGAAAACAGGGGACTGGAGACCAGTTTTGGATCTCGGCAATCTCAACAAATCAGTTCAGCATATGAAGTTCCAGATGGTCAAGTTCAGTCCATTTTGCCCTTTCTACACGAGGATGACTGGGTATGTTCAATAGATCCGATAATCCAGGAGATACTTATGCTTCTGGCTGGGAGCCACTCATTACAAGTTCAGAGCACTGCCCTTTGGCCTCACCACAGCCCCCATGGTGCTCAACAAATGCATGGCAGTAATAGTAGCTCACTTGAGACTGCACGGATTCTGAGTGTTTCCTTAGTTGGACAACTGACTCATTTCCACTCCGACCAGGCATCTACTAATCAAAATGAGAGATTGTGTACTCCAATTTTGCTCCCACCTAGGCATTACAGTCAATGGCAACAAATCTCAACTAGAACCAACTCAAGTGCTAGAATTCATATGAGCCTTGTTCAACACTGTATCAGTGACAGCCTCCCTTCTCCTGCCAAGAGTACAAACTATAAGATTTGAAGTTAGAAAGATAATTCGGAACTCATTACTGTCAGTCTCATTCTACAGGCGTTAGGGTCAATGTCCACCACCATAATTCTGGTACCTTTGGCAAGATAAAGCAAAATTCACCAACCAGAAGAGCAAAATAACAGCAAAGGAAGAGAACCACAGGTGCTAAATCCAGTAAAATACCATTTATTGGTAAGCGCTTTCATCAGGTTTAAAATCACCAAACTTCTGAAGAAGGTCTAAAAGATACTAACACCTCTCTATTAATGTACAGCTCCAAATCCAGAAATTGCATTACCCTACTATGTATTCTAAATGTAAATGACAATCCAAATGTGTTATCTTCCACCTCAGCCATGAACTTTTCAAAATCATTTCTGTCCCCCTACACACAAAAATTAGGTCATCTGTGTATCTTTTGTAAATGACAACCTTCGGGGGAAAAAATTCCTTATGATAAATAAACTGAAGTTCAAAAACATTCATAAAAATAATAGCATAAGAGGGAGCGTATGAGGCGCCCATGGCTGTACCACCTTTCTGCAAGAATACCTGCTCTCCAAAATAAAAACAACTGTGTGTCAAACAAAATTCTAACAACTGAAGAATGTAGTTGGGTCTCAGTCCCTCACCTAACATCCTAGCTACTGCTTCCATACCCAATGAATGTTTGATGCTGGTGTATAATGCTTTAACATCTACACAAGCCCAATAAAATTCCTTCTCCCAAACTATCCCCCCAACCAATTCACCAAAAATCCTTGCTATTTCTTATATGTGAAGGCACTTGTGCAACATGTTCCTTTAACTGTGAATCCAAAAAAATACCCACATTTTGAAGGTGAGACAGATAAGAGGTCAACACATATATCCATCTCCTAGAAATGAAAGTGGTTCTCCTAGTGTTGCAGGTTTTTCAAGACTCTCTCCTTTCAAGGACTACTGCAATTCAGAGAGACAATATGGCAGTAGTCTGGTACATCAACAAACAGGGAGGAAACAGATCTTACCCCTTATGTCAACAAGCTATAAGAGTATGGTAATGGGCAATCTTATCCAATCGTTTTCTGATAGCAACTTGCATTTCAGGGAAATCCAAAGTGATATCAGACAAGCTGAGCAAGTCCATTTTATTACCTCATGAGTGGTCTCTGAGCAAGAAAAGTGCTGAACAACTATTCCATCAATTGGGCCAGCCGTGCTGTGATATATTTTAATCTCCCCTCAACAACAAGTGCAACAGGTTTTTTGCCCTAATCACCCCACCAGGGAGTCACTGAGAGATGCTATCCTCCACAATTGCTCCCCCAGTCTCCATCTGTACCCTCCAACCCCTCTGATACCTAGGTTTCTTCACAAACCATCCCAATTGAAGAGCACAGTAATCCTCATTGCCCCTTATTGGCCTAGTCAGATTTGCTTCCCCTTTTCTGGCCTCATCTAATTCATCCACAGTGGATCCTGGATTTGATTCCAGATCTTCTGTTTCGTGTAACAGACATGATTCATCCAGACATTTTGAGCCTAAAGTTAACAGCATGTTTTTTTTCCTCCAGTTCCACTGATAGCTAGACAACCCAGACTGTCTTCCCCTGTCTGTCATATCCTATTGTCTTCCTACAAAGCTTCCACTAGGAAAATTTACAAAAGTAAATGGAAAAGGTTTGTTCTTTCGGCTCAACAGAAATAAATCAACCCCTTTTCAGTGCCATTTCCTAAGGTTCTGAAATTTTTGGCTACTATTTTTAATGAAGGGGCTAGTTTTTCAACAGTTAAAGTTTAATTGGCTGCTATTTTAATTTTCATGTCAGAATTGACAATTCTTCCTTAGCTTCATCACGACTATGTAAGCCATTTACTAAAGGAATCTTTTTACTGAAACCTCCCTTTAAAGGTCCTATTCCACCATTTGATTTGAACCTAGTCCTCCAAGCCCTAACTCAATCACCATTTGAACCAGTTGCTAAATATGAACTAAAGTTTTTAACTTAGAAAACAATATTTTTGATAGCTATTACATCAGCTAGAAGAGTTTCAAAACTGCACGCCTTATCCTCTAAACGTCCTTATTTGATCTTCCATAAAGACAGAGTGCCTCTAGGAACCAAACCATCTTTTCTTCCTACGGTGGTGTCAGGATCCAACATTAATCAATGCATTAACCTTCCACTCTTCTTCCCCAATTTCTCCAACAAAGAGGAAGACATTTTGCATTTGTTGGACATTCACCGACAATTACGTTTCTATCAGCATAGAACTGACAAATTCAGAAAATCAGATCAATTATTTGTGTCCTTTTCAGAACTGAACTGGGCAAGCCAGTTACCAAAATAACCTTAGCCAAGTGGTTAACTAATTACATTTCTTTTGTCTATAATAAATAGGGTTTGTCCCTGCCAAAGCTTTTGAGAGCACATTCAACCAGATCTATGGCAACTTCTTCAGTATTTCTATCCAGATACTCCATTGAGGATATTTGTGCTGCAGCTACTTGGGCTAATCCTCATACTTTTATTGCTCATTACAAAGTTGATCTGGTCTCTAGGGAAAGAGCAGGTTTTGGCTCAAGAGTGCTCAGGAATATCCTTAGAGTCCACATGGGACACGGGTTACTGGGGACTCTGTCCCACATGTTGAGGAATGAACAAAAATTGACATCAGATAAAGAAGTTATATACTCATAAAACGTTCCATCTGTGTTGTCCATTTTCATTCTTCCTAAACTCTCCCCCTCCATTCCCCTTCCTTTTGTGGTTTTTGACTACTGGAAGAACAAGTGTAAATTAGAGTAGCCAATGTTCCTCTTTTTGAGCTCCAGTTAGTGGCTTCTCATATGTACATGATTGTTTAGAAATAAAGATCAGCAAACAAGATCTGAGGTATGGTGGAGGACCATAGCATTATGGGTAAGGGAGAAGATCGAGAGTTTGCAGTAGGCCACGGGCTGTAAAAAGTAGCCAAGTCACATCCAAACCCACAAGTTGAGGAAGAATGAAAATGGACAATACAGATGTAACGTTATGGAGAGTATATAACTTCTTTCTTTTAAGCAATGGGTCTCCCCAGGTGACTATACAACAGATTACCACCTAGGCAGGTATCACCATTACAAGGGAAGATGTTAGAGAAGCATTTCACAAATTTAATTTATCTCTCTGCAGCCCTGTCCCAAATACAGCTGATCCCTTGTGGAGCTTCTTGGCAGCTTGTGTGCAACCAGTTAGTATAGAGAGAAACAGAAACCTTAATAAGTCCATCGCCTCTTTAGAGGTAACAAAAGATTTTCAAAGCTCATGGTCAATTAATCTCCAAGCTTGGATGGTTACCCCTTGGAATTCTATAAGTGGGGTGGAGGTAATTTGTAAAGAGTACTGTTACAGATTTATAACTCCTAGGATCTCATAGGATGTCCCAATGTGGTCTACAACTATATACTACTAATGGTCAAACTAAAAGTCAAGGAAGGGATACCTACGTCAGGAGATTTTAAACCCTAGATTTGAAAATCTTAGCTAAAATTATGGCTTTTAGGCTGGATATTCTGTTACCACATTTACTCCAAGAGAGTCTGAATGGGTTCCTGAAAGATAAAGGCATAACAGACAACTAGTGGCCCTTGATAATCTTCCTTCATAAGTACAGACAACTGTACCAGAAACTTGGCGCTGTCTTTTGTGACATTACTAAGGCATTTCATGCTGTATCTTGGGACATTTTGTAAAGTACCTAGGGCACAAGAACTGTAGGGATAACTTCTTGAGATGGGTGGAAAGCCTTTACACTATGCCCTCATTTAGGGTAATTATTAATGGGGGTTTCTCAGAAGCAGGGTGCATTATCAGAGGCACAAACAAGGCTGCCTGTAATCCCCTGGGTTATTTCATCTAGTTATCGAAAAACTTGCATTTCAGACTGAAGCATTATTCAAGGCTAAACAGGACTCTAAAGGAATATAAGCACTCCATTCTGCTGTTTGTAGACAATTGTGCATTAATAAGCAACATTATCCCAAAAGTTTTAGGATGAGAGTTAGACATTTTCCAAACATTTGGCAGAACATCAAGACTGACATGTAGCTTTACTAAGCCAGCATTAATTTAGTGTGGAAGTTCTGATTTTAAGGTAGATAACAGAAATATTCCAGCCATTAAAGTTTTCAAATATCTAGGCTTGATAGTTGGCCAGAATATTGGCAGTACAGTTGAAAACATCTTATGCAAGCTAGTTAAGGAAAAAAAAAGATTTTTTGCCTAAGCTGCGCAGCTTTAAAAAGAAAAGTCTGTGGTATCCCTTGAAGTCTTAGAAAAACCCAGTATGCAACCTATACTGGGTCAAAAACAAACCAAGAAGAAACTTTGCAGTGTGGAGGGTGTGATGTTCACTTCCTGAATTATGTTATGCACCTAGTTCACTTAATAAAAATTGAACTATAAAATACATGCTACAAAATAATCAAATAGAAAAGAGTAGGTAGTTCACAGTTGAGTTAAAAATGTAATATCCTTTATTGAAACACAGACTTTATTGCAGCTGCATGTGTTAGTGAGGAGTTCCTCCTTTCCCTACTACTGTATAACCATGGAGTTAGTTTATATAAGTTAGGGGATTTGCCCCCGACATGTAGGCTGCAGGGTGGACTTACCTCTCTATAAAATTACTTACTTCAATTTGTACAAGTGATGTGTAGGTAAATTGTACCGATGATCAGTTCAAATCATGCAGATGCTTTTCAAGCAACTGGTATCTCAATTAGTCTTAGGGTAAGTGACAAATCGCATCTGCTTGTTTCTACACAGCACATGTAGAAGTTCTTCTCTGACTCATACCACTCAGTGAGAGCCATCAAGCTGTGACTAAAACCCAGACAACTCCAGTTCAATTAGCAGCCCAATACTAAAGGAGCTGATGACAGGAGAAGAAAAGTGATGAGGTAATGCCTGCTCCCTTCTTTCAGGGGTATTTGTATGAGGGGATATTTTAAATTATCTTACAGGATGGCAGCAGTAAAATGGGATAGACGGGAAGATCACTACTGCAAGGTTTGATATTGAATCCATTTCAGTCTGCAGTGCACACAAACATAATTGATGGCATCTAATTAGGTACCATTCACATTTAAATTAAATAGGACTTTATATTAAAAAATATCATCATTGAAGGCACCTTACAAGAATCTGTGAGAGACCCTGCATGCCATGGTAGCTCACAGCAGACCCTGTTCCTAAATGCAAAGAAAACAAAGGTAATGCTCTTACTTGCAGGTGTGAATAACAGAAACATGCAACTCGAAGTATGTTACTTCAGATGCCTATTACTTTTAGAGAAACACTGACTGGACTGTTAATGATTTTTAAATTCTGAAAGGGGGAGTGTTGAAAAAACAGAATTTCTTTTTTTAATAACATGTATTACCTGCTAAAAAGTTTTAACCCCTTTTCCACAGGCAGCATAACACAGAATAATCCAAAAACATTATTCACTATGGTGAAACAGCGTTGAGTTTTCTATAATGAAAGCAAAAGCTACGCACTGAGCAAACATGACACTTGCTGTACCATGAATCTTTGAGGCTTGTGTCTTTCGGCTTTTCCCAGTTAGGGGCCGCCACAGCGAAACTCCGGTCCGCTGATAATTGGTAGTGGATTTTTACGTACCAGGTTACCAGCCCTGACGCACAACCTTCAACGAAGGCACGCCCCCATTCACGTTTGCCTCCACACAGAAGATGCTCTAGCTGAGAATCGAACTGGACAACGTCTTGCTATGAGGTGACAATGCTACCGCAGCTTTTTTTTTAGGCTGATTATGCAAATTCATCATTATCTCTCTTAAGTACACTTCCTGAACTGCTGTGAGTTTGTGGTCTTCTAAGTAGAGAAAAATAGAACTCTTTTCATCTGCACTTACTCACTCATTCCTAAATTTTTGTCCCAGTGTACAGTGAACCATTGCCAAAAAGTTCAGTTGTCTGTCAATACTGGCAGTGACCTTTCACTGAAGAGCCTGAAGAGCATCAGAGGATCCCAGTGGGGTGAAAGGGGGAAGGGATAAGTATTCAGTATCAGCTGTCTGCCTTCCTCATTGGTACGGTGGGGATGGGTGCCATAGCAGCAATCGACAATGAAAACCACACACTTGCATATTTATACCAGCTGCTATAACACAGTCTTGTACAGCTTCACAACCACCATGTTTTCATTCAAACATTAATTTTTCTGAACACTCATACTTTCTTGTACTATATAAAACTAAATTCAACCATATGTGATTTACTAAAATGAGCATTTACTGATTTGTGCATTCTCCCTTTTCTATACCCCAAAACGTTTTTGCCAAATGTGTAGTCTCCCTTTTGAATTACAATATATATGTCTGTGTGTACATATATTTATGGAGATCCAGGATATCATAAATGGAATGTGCTGTGAGTTTTGGAAACAGGCCTTGTTATGAGTCCAGAGGCAAGTTCCTATACCTACTATACAGGTATTTAATGGGCCGGATTCACGAAGGCTTGCACGGAGTCTAAAAGTAGTGTAAGACTCCATGCAGCCTTTGCGATCCAGGAACAGCCCAAAGACCGTGTAAGAGACAAGCTAAAACGGCTCTTACACGGAGTGGGCGTGGATAAGCTAATCACCTCACTTGCAGCCGAATAGCATGCAAATGAGGATGATTAGCGATCCAGGAAGCCCAGAACAGCCCGTGTAAGAGCCGTTTTAGCTGCAGAAATGTACTCAGTTGACAACTGAGTACGTTTCTGCAAAAACCGCAATGGAGCCATGTCAGCTCCAAATAAAGGGTGCATATGTGTCAGGCAGCATGCCAATGGCCAAATATGTGGCCATTGGCAAGGTAACCTGATGCAAATATCTTAAAAATATAATTTTTTTTAACCCAGCGCAGCCCCGCGCAAACGGGCTGCGCTGTATAAAACATAAAAACGAAGGTTATAAACCCACAAATGTGGGTTTTATGCAATACATGGAATGTCAATGCAGGGACCAGCAGACCAAAACCAACATGGCCACCGTGTAGTGGTTGCTAAGGGGGGAAGCTGAGTCTAAGAGATGTAACTAAGCATTAGTAGGCAATCTGATGCAAATGAGTGTTAGGATACTGAATTCCACTGTCACATAGCAAATGAGCACAGTCTGAGTAGTGTAAGAGTTACAGAAGGGGGCGGAACCGAGTAGGAGATAGGTGACATCACAGGGGGGAATGGTAGAAAGAAATGCAGTTCATTGGAGGTCAGAGTTACATGACAGATGTCAGACAGATATCATGGAAAGAGGTGTGCCACTAAATAAGCATGAGAAAGTCAAGAAATGGAAGGTGCACACTGTTGCCTACACCAAAGTTTCTTGCTGGGCGTGCATGCGCACGTGTGCGCGCCATGAAGCGCGAGTAAGGCAGTGTGCGCGCGTGTAAGGCAGACTGAGCATGTGGGAGCGTGTTGGGAGATGTTTAACACTGTTTGCGTGGGTGTGCACGCGTTTTAATCCGAATAAGCAGATTCTGAACCATGTAAGCATGTGTGCGCGCGTGTAAGCCACTGTAAGCGTGTTTCTGCTGTTTTGCACATGGCTCCACCCTGAAGAAACAGAGGAAAAAGGAAGCAACAGATTTAGTAGGAAGCTAGCAGGGAATACTGCTGGAGCTAGCAGGTGAAAACAATTAGAAGCAGGCAATTACACAGGCAGAATAGTAGCCCAGCCCAGCACTTAAAACTCTGCAAACAGCAGTGCAGGATGTTTCTCTCAAGAAACACTGCAAGACAGGAGTTAAGTTATTAGAAGTGAAAACTGAAAAAGCTGAACTCAGAGCAGAAATGTTAGGGGCTGCCATAGCTGTCATAATGAGACATAGGCGACTTGCTGAGGGTGGTGACAATGCAGATGGTGCCAGACAACCCACAGTGAGGAGACGGAGAAGAGTGTACAGGCCCAGGGTCACCTACCACGGGTTACATGAGCTGGAGATAGTAGAGCGCTATAGAGTGGACAGAGACCTCCTGCAGCAAATAGTGGAGCTGTGCAGGCCATGCCTCACACACAGAACCAACAGAGGGGAACCCATCCCAGTGGAAACCAAGGTATGTGTTGGCCTAAGAATACTAGCAACAGGTACCTTCCAGAGACCAACTGGTGATATGATGGGGATATCACAGGCATCAGCCTCCTGGGTACTGCACCAGTTCCTGGATGCCATGTCAGCACATGTCGGTGATCATGTATATTTCCCCAATGCCCGTGAGGTATTGGCCAGCAATATGCGTCTCTTCCAGCAAATAGCGGAATACCCTGAGGTAGTGGGTGCAATAGACTGCACGCACATACGCATCAAAGCACCAACCGGTGAGCGGGGTAGGGCATACATCAACCACAAGGGCTTCCCCTCCATCAACTGCCAGGTCGTGTGTGATGCCCAGGGCATAATAATGAATGTGTGTGCTGGCTGTCCTGGGAGCTACCATGATTCCCACATCTGGCATTTGACGCAGCTGTACCAGACATTTGCCAATGGGGGCATCCCGCACGGACACGTAGTGGGGGATGCAGGTTATGCACTGGAGCCGTGGCTGATGACACCCATCAGAAACGCACACACACCTGAACAGGAACGCCATAATGAGGCACACGCACAAACACGTAATGTAATAGAGCGTGTGTTTGGGCTGCTCAAGTCATGGTTCCGGTGTCTGGACACATCTGGTGGAGCCTTGCAGTACACACCAACTACATGTACCCAAATTGTCATGGTATGTGCTATGCTACATAATATGATCTTGCGAAAACAGCTGCAGCAGGACCAGCATAGGGCCGGGCCAAACAGCCCCCCACCATTGCCAAGGCCATCACAGGCAGAGCGTGACTCGGAGGAGGAACAACCTGAGCCTGCCCCAGTAGGCAGAAGGAGGCGTGCCCAGTATGCCCTGGCCTTGGCAAAGAGGCAACGCATAGCACATACACTGGCTCAGTAGGAACCCTGGGAATGATACCCCTCTCTGACTCACTCATATAGTAACAGGGATGCCTAACATGACACAACCTGCTCTTAAACATGTACAGGGAAGTGTAATATGCGCATCCGACAGAGGCAGCCCTGCAGCACCACCTGAGGCATGAATGCCATGTGTTAAGTAATGTAACACCATGTACTATATGCACACCTGAGGACCCTGACTAACATCCTACCCTCACCAAGCATCATGCCACAATATGACAATGAGATGATCAAGTGCAATAATTGACCGAAGTATCGCAGTTAGTCAAAGGGGATCCAATGTGTGCCAGTCTGGGATGACATGCTGAGCATGACATGATGCTCCACCTGCTAGGACTGGCGTGCACCTATCAGTGCAGGCCGTATGGATACTGGCAAAGGCTGTTGTTACCCACAGTGTGCCCTGAATAGGTAAGGCTCAAAACACAAACCTATCTCCATAGGTATCAGAAGGGATAAGAATAAGATAAGGGATAAGTCGAAACAGCAAGATGCATGCAGTCTAAACTCACCCAGTATGGAGAATGTTGATATCTGTGCTGTAACAGAAAACTGAGTCAAGGCTCACAACAGCACCCTAACACTACCAGGTTACACCTCATACTGTGCTGTACAGCCTCAAAACATGGAACAAGCTACAAAAGGAGGGTGACTAGCAAGAATTGTCAAGGATAACCACACTCCCATGTTGGTACCACAACAAAAAGCAGCATGGACTAGCCATGATCAAGTAACAGTGGCTAAAACTGCCCCCCAGTTTATAGCCTGCTACAGACTACTGTACCAACACCAGGAACTGCACCTGGCCTATGCTGGAATACATGAATATATCAAGTCCTCCAAACCACATTATATTGGGTGACTGAAAATACCCAGACATAGACTGGGAGCATTATACTAGCTCCATCAGTGTAGGACAAAAGTTCATAGAATCCATAAACCAAAAGGCCCAGGAACAATGTACCACTCCCACAAGAGGGGTAAGCATACTGGATGTGATCATCAGCAACATGGGTACTGGATGGCAAGACGAGAAGTGTATTGCTCACTGGTAAAACCAGACCATAGAGTAATCACACTGGATATACAAATCCTGACCACAGCCCCTGGCCAGAAAACCACAGTGGAAAACATGTGTAAAGCAATATTTGCACTCCTTCAAACTGATGTGGAATCCATTAAAGGTCCTTTGCAGGTGCAAAATATGGGCCACACCTCAGAACCTGTAATACAGCCATTCCATGAACACTGCCAGGAATGCTTGGATTATGCAATCCTAAATTAAAACAAGACACAATGCCATACACACAGGCATCTGGCATGGTGGACACCAGCCATAACCAAACCATGCAAGAGAATGAGGAAGCTACTACATGATAGAGCAAACATAAACAATGAAGTAATCACTGATCAGTAGTATGGCAATAAAATCTGTCCACACATACAATCCACTAAGGCCAGCCATAACAAGTTGAATCTGTGAATCCTGAGGCAATGTTACACCTGCCCCAAGTACAGAGACAACCCCAACTCCTCGCAAGAAATACAAATATATGTGAGAGATGCAACCATCTATCCAAACTGGAGGCTGAGCTCCCTCAACTCAGTACTCCCAAAACTAGTCAGGAGGAGAAGGTAACCACACACACCACAAACACAGTCCCACATAGACCTATCACAACTGCAAACCAAACACATAAACACGGAAAAACATTCCCGGAGGCACAAATTACAAACACAGCACACCAACAGAGGCCTCTAAAGCAGACACCCAATCAAACAACCTCCAAACATAGCACATGCAACACATAGTACACAAAGCTGGTGTGCCAAACAGTCGCAGGCCAGAAGGAGAAACAACATGCCTGATACAGTTGTAATAGGTGACTCCATAGTCAGACACACTGCTGTCCCGCACACCAGACTGAACAAGGGAAAGGGTACAGTAAGGTGCCTGTAGGCTGCCACAATACACCACATAACAGAAGTATGCAGGTCACTCCAAACCAAGTAGAAATATGATGCAGTCATAGTCCATGCTGGTGTGAATGACCTGAGATGTACCTCCCTAGACTACATGAAAAGAGACATAGATGAGCTCTCTGATTATGTAGTCCAGGCCGGTATGACACTCACCGTTTGCAGCATCCTACCCTTACCAAGAATAATGCCACAGTACAAACACGGAATGATCAGTCATAGCAAGTGGCACACTTACTGGTGTCATTCCAAGGGGATCCAATGTCTGTCTGCTTGGGATGTCATGCTTGACAAGCCACGCAGCTGTTCTTGGGATGGCTTGCACCTGTTACCCCTGGGCGTCTGGATATTGGATAAGGCCTTTGCCACCTCCATAGAGCCTTTTGTAGGCAAGGCTGAAAAGACTGACCCACCACCCTAGAAAACATAAGTGGAAAGAAACATAAGGGTAATGCTGACCAATGCCAGATGTGTAAACCCCAATATGCATGCTCCCAAGGCCAATCCCAGTATGGAGAACATCGATGTCTGTGCAGTGACAGAAACCTGCTGCAAGCCTCCTGACAGCACACCAGCACTACCAGGTTATACCACATATCATGTGTCATGGCCCCAAAACCTGGAACAAAACATAAAAGGAGGGTGAGTATCCATATTCAGCACAGACACCCATACGTCCAGGTAACTGACAATGCACAAGGCATTGGAGTCCACCCATGTGCAACTAACTGTAGGCAAGACTGCTGTACAGTCTGTAGCATGCTACAGACCACACTCTCACACACAGGAACCTCACCCAGCCATCCTGAAGACACTGGGACAGTATGAATGTCCCACCAAATACCAAACAAGGTACCACAAATTACCACATAGGTGGTAAACCATTATGTATGGAAGGAGTAACCAGGGACCTAGGGACACAAGTGGACAGTAACCTGTTATGTGACACCCACATTGCCAATGTGGCTAGGAAGACTGTCTACATTTGACACCGTATCAGGAAAGGATTCACATCTACGTCAACAGAGGTCATTGTGCCCCTATACTGTTCTCTTATCACACCCATAATCTAGTACAATGCCTCATATGGGATGTACCTTACCTGACACCTGCAGCAGTTAGAAAGACCTCAAAGGTACCTCACCAAGAGGATAAAGGGTCTCAAATATATGTCATATGCTGCCTGGCTGTAGACACCCCAGCTGAATGCAGTCACATACTGCCTACACAGAGGCATTGCATGCCTGTTGTAGAAGGCCATGCCCAACACAGGAGTAATGGACATGCTCCACCCCAGAAAACTCAAAGCCATCGGAGCTGTGAGAGATGTCAACCTCAACAAATAATGAAATAGGATGTGCTGGTGGGACAGATACATAATCCAGAGGCTTCCCACACCCTGGACCAGAACCCCACTCCATGTTAGGCAGAGCCCCTCACTGACACTCTTCAACAGGAATCTTGCCAAGTGGATGGATGATTGTAGAGTTACACTGGGGGTCTTCACTGTGTCATGTCCAGACAGAGGCACAGCAAAGCAAATCATAAATGGCCATAATATTCACATAGCAAGGGGTGGCAAAAGCCACACACACTCTGGCTAGGCTAACAAATGCCCTAGGGTGGATAGCCTAGTATGAACCTATGAAGATACAAATTGTACAGGACACTAAGGATAATCCCAAGGCTTTCACAACTGATGGTAGGAACTATGTTGGGAATTCACAGATATGCTCTGAATCACACAAATATCACAAACACACACACATATTGCCAACATACATCCTGACAGGTGCAGTGCAACCCCGAATGCAGAATATTTATCCCAGCAGACTGCTGTCCCCCTGACATTGCAGATGCTGAGGTAACAGCCAGCATCTACAAAGCAAAACACACAGCATCAATGGTATGAGATGGTGTCCTGGGCTTAGTGCAACATGGACTCCAAGATGAATGGAATGCCAAATCACACTACTGCTCAATGTCAGCCTTACCACAGAATATGTACCCAAAGAGCAGTGTACAACAACAGTGGTCCTTCTCAACAAAGGTGTTGCCTGAATGGATACTGAAAACTACTACCCCAGAATCCTGAGAAGCTCGGTCTGCACAGCTATGGAAAGGATCAGCATGTACCACAGACATAAAGATATTGGGGACCTACTGACACTGGACCCTACCCAGTGTGGCTTTCTTAAGTGCAGATCCTGCCCCTAAACATGTTTGACTCAATTGAAACAGTCATTAAGGTCATTGATGAGGGCAATGTGGTCCACACAGCGTAGCTGGACCTTGCAAAGGCTTCTATACAATACCCTACGTGTTCATTATAGATAAGCTCACCAGCTTAAATATAAACCCCTATGTCAGTAGAGGGGTTGCAAACCAGACCAAGGACAGAACAGACATAGTCAGACATGCTGCAGCCATGTCAGACTACAAACCAGATATAACTGGCATCCCACAAGGCTTGGTCCTGGGATCTCCCTCGTCTGGTATATATGTCCCATAGGTACAGGCAAACATGGAAGGACTGTGTCCGAACATGTTTGCAGAGGACTACAAACTGCTCACCACATATGATCCACCAGCTGACACAAGCATCCCACAAAAGGGCCACATATAAACAGACAACTGGTGCCATAGCCATGTCAGCAAGCTAATTGCAGAAAAGTGTATAGTCAACCCCCGTGGATATACAGTAAGTGCCCACCAATTACCACATAGGTGTTAACCTATTATGTAGTTAACATGTAATGAGAGACCTGGGGACACAAGGTGATAGATATCCTGCATTGGACAAACATGTGCTGTAGTGTGTACAGAAACATACCATATACCCACCTAATCATGAAGGTTGTCAGATCTAGATAAGGGGAGGTCATTGTGGCTCTGCAGTCATCCTTCATCAGCGGTACAATTGACTACAGTAGCCCCTGTGGAATGTACCTCAGCAGACACCTCCATCAACCGTAAAGTCCCCAACAGTACCTCACCAGGAGTATCAAAGAGCTTGCACAGATGCCATGTGTTGCCTGTGTTGCTGGTATCAATAAACATGCTGCACCTTGTACAATCTGAATGGCAGTGAGCTATGCACATGAGAGACCTGAACCCCAGCACTGACTTACATAGGACAAGCTGTACTGCATGATCCATAACACAGAAGCCACCCCCACCCATGAGTGAACTCCCAGTACAGGCTACCCATAGAGTCACGTATCAATCTTCCTCAATAGGAATCTTGATGAGTGGATGGGAGATGGTAGCTTTATCCTGGGTATCACTGTCATGTCACAGGTAGACAGAGGCACAGTATACTAACCATGACATATGTCATGGCAAACTCCACTTACAATGTGTGTTGAAGGACAAACACACTCTCCAGCTAGCATTAGACATAGACTAGGGCACATCGCTAGTGTTTGCAAATGTACACCTGTGTTGTGGAATACACTACCAATGTTGGACAAGCCTGGTTTAAGTAGTTCATATCTGAACAGAATGCAACATGGTCAGATGTACACAACTGGCCCCTAACCAGGCTGTTGTGCTCACTATCGAAATGTAAAGCAGTGATAGCACTAAAGCCCAGGATTCTGTCCACCACAGTCAAAGTACTACCAGTACACTATACAGTACTACAGTGTTAGGTCAGTGTGAAAGGATGTTGACAACTGTATGCAAAGTATCCCATGCAAACACTGCA
The DNA here is from genome assembly GCF_019279795.1 of Protopterus annectens. Taxonomy (NCBI): domain Eukaryota; kingdom Metazoa; phylum Chordata; order Ceratodontiformes; family Protopteridae; genus Protopterus; species Protopterus annectens. Next base: position 518,914,038 of record NC_056734.1, on the reverse strand, counting down.
GGCACAGTATAATCCTGTTGTGTTCACACCCAAAGTAGTTGTACAGTAACTACATAACATGACACACAACACACAACCATAAACGTGTGATATTTGTTGAAGTTCACACTCATCCACAAATGTGGTGGGCTGCAGAGTCCAACATATGGAATACTTACACTGGGCATGCACACACACTTTGATAAATGAGACATATGTCAGACAACATGCCATGGGAAGGCTGAACTGGGCATGCTCACACACTTAGGCCAAATCTCAGTGTAGCAGTTGGACACACATATCTGGTATTTTTACGTGTTATTCCAGGAACCAACCACATTACATCAGTCTGCCCAGTGCACACAGTTAAATGACTACAGAGACATACGTGATATAGTGGATCCCTCCCATATGCAAACATCTTCCACAGATGCACAAGTTGTTCATACAAACAGGGAATGCTATGGCAATAAAGATGTGCAAACAGTCTATCAGCAACAAATAATGTGCATTTGACAATTAAACATATGGGTGTAGAGGTCAACACTAGGCTGTTTGCCCTAGGGAATGACAGCTTAGCCAGAGTGTGCATGGTGTCTGCCACCCCACAGGATGCACATTCCCCTTTCTAAACACCGATAATGTCAGCACCCTATAAGTACAGCAGGAGAAAAGAAACCTCCCAGTAATGCGAATAGTGCGCTTTGCTAATGTGTCTGTCACAAGTGTCATAACATAGTTAGGTATGGGGTTTGAATCCTGCAAATGTTCAGTGTGTGTGTGTGTAAGTCTGTGGGAGAGAAATGTCCCTTTTGGCAACTAGGAAAACACACTACAGGATGCACATTCCCCTTTCTAAACACTGATGATGTCAGCACTCTATAAGTATAGCAGGAGAAGGTAAACTTGCCAGTAATGCGAATAGTGCGCTCTGCTAATGCGTCCGTCACAAGTGTCATAACATAGTTAGGTAGGGGTTTGAATCCTGTAAATGCTCAGTGTGTGTGTAAGTGGGGTTGGTGTGTGTGTAAGTCTGTGGGAGAGAAATGTCCCTTTTGGCAACTGGGAAAACACACTACAGGATGCACATTCCCCTTTCTAAACACCGATGATGTCAGCACTCTATAAGTATAGCAGGAGAAGGGAAACCTCCCAGTAATGCAAATAGCGCGCTCTGCTAATGCGTCCGTCTCAAGTGTCATAACATAGTTAGGTAGGGGTTTGAATCCTGCAAATGGCAAGTGTGTGTGTTTGTCTGAGGGGGGGTTAGTGTGTGTGCAATTGTGTGTGAGAGAAATGTCCCTTTTGGCAACTACGAGAACAGACTACACTATGCACATTCACCTTTCTAAACACCGATGATGTCAGCACTCTATAAGTATAGTAGGAGAAGGGAAACCTCCCAGTAATGCGAATAGCGCGCTCTGCTAATGCGTCCGTCTCAAGTGTCATAACATAGTTAGGTAGGGGTTTGAATCCTGCAAATGGCAAGTGTGTGTGTTTGGCTGAGGGAGGTTAGTGTGTGTGTGTGCAATTGTGTGTGAGGAAAATGTCCCTTTTGGCAACTAGTTGAACAGACTACAGGATGCGCATTTCCCTTTCTAAACACTGATGATGTCAGCACCCTATAAGTACAGCAAGAGAAGGGAAACCTCCCAGTAATGCGAATAGTGCGCTCTGCTAATGCGTCTGTCTCAAGTGTCATAATATAGTTAGGTAGGGGTTTGAATCCTGCAGTTGGCAAGTGTGTGTTTTTGGCTGAGGGGGGTTAGTGTGTGTGAGGAAAATGTCCCTTTTGGCAACTAGGTGAACAGACTACAGGATGCACATTTCCCTTTCTAAACACTGTTCAGCTGAAGGCCATGGCTCTGGCACAAGTTGTCTGTTTCTATGATGCCCCTTTGGAAGATGCTTGTGTCGGCTGGAGAGTCGATTATGGTGGCCAGTTCGCAGTCATCTGCATATTTGGTCAGCCACAGTCCGTCCGTGTTGGCCTGTACCTCAAATAAATATATACCAAACAAGATAGGTCCCAGGACTGAGCCTTGTGGGACACAACTTGTAACTGGTTTGGAGTCTGGCATGGCTCCAGCAATTCTAACCATGTGGGTTCTGTCCTTGAGCCACTGTGCAATCCATCTAGTGACATAGGGGCTTATATTTAAGCTGGTGAGCTTCTCTAGAATGCCCAAGTGGGGTATTGTTGTGAAGGCTTTTGCGAGGTCCAGGTAGGCTGTGTGAACCACCTTCCTCTCGTCAATGGCCTTGGTGACTGTTTCAAAGAAATCAACCAGGTTAAACCTGGTAGTGCTGGTGTGCTCTCAGTAGCCCTGTACCAGGCATCTGTTACTGCACAGATATCAATGTTCTCCATGCCAAGGAGTGTTTTGGTTGCATGCATCTGGAGGTTTAGACTTCTGGCGTTGGGTAGCATTACTCTTAGTTTCTTATCCCTTGTGATACCTATGAAGGTGGGTTTGTCATTTGAGCTTTGCCTAACATAGGCACTATGGGGGTAGCAAGAGCCTTTGCCAATATCTGAAAGTCCAGGGGTGACAGGTGCAGGCCGTCCCTAGCGAAGCAGGTAGTTCAACAGAAGATGAATATGTGAAGGTGTAGTGCCTGTGATTAGTTAGCAGTAGCATATATGACTGCTCACGTGGACACATGCCAGGTAAGTCATATGCACTGTGTCACAGGCAATGTCCATGTGAACAGGACAAACAGTGACATCCTGTCAAGTGGGACATGGACATACATATAGTAAGCTATGCAGATGGCACTAGGAGTCCACAGAAGCTCTATAACTATGCATTGCAGGTGTGATCAGTATTCCAGGGTAATTGCAAGCAAACATGCATGCAAACAAAGCTACAGTAAACAGGGATGCATGTAGTCCATTGTACAACAAACAAGCTGTACCAGTTCCAGTAGGTAACACTGCAAATATGCAGGCACTATGCACATGTACATGGAAATACACGGGTCAGATGGCTAGGGTCCAGTCTCAGTGCACACAAGTGTACAGACCATGTACTGTCAGGATGAAAAATAACTGGATGGAAACCCATGTGCTCATACCTGCAGTAATACACATGTCAAATAACAGACACTGAGCCTTCACTCAGTGGTTCCATACTTAGTAGGATGTATGCTACCTGGCCTGCCACCACAGTATCCCTGACATATATGGGGACTCTCCCTCCTGTGACAGCTAGTTTTGTGTGTTGGGGCTGTCTAGCATGGTATGAGATGTGAGCATGCAGTGCTAGTGTGCTCCTGTGTGTCCTGTACCAGTCGTGTAGTACTGCACATATATCAACATCCTCAAACATCTGCATTGCAGAGTCCAGTGTGGGCAACATGCCACTTGCAATTTACATGTCCATCATTGCGTATTACTACATTCATTACCTTATCCCCAGTGCTACCTATGTATGTAGCCTTCTGTTGACATCATTACCACCAGTATGCCAACATGTGCAGATGATACACTATGGTACTTACCATGGGTGTAGACAACAGGACATGACAATCACACACTTACTGCATCAGGCATGCTGTGATATGCCCACAATTAATTCAGCACACAGTACTGTTAACAACATGATACTATTACTACACATCTATGTGGTCACCCTGTGCATCAGCAACATGTTAACCTGTACCTGCACAGTTGTTACAGATTGCAGGAGGTGGCACAGTTTCATCATATGCACAGGGTGTGAACTTGGTATGCCTGAGTCAGCCACCGATACCACCAATTGACATGTATGTGTGTTGGTGAGGGACAGCAGTAGAAGGTGGGGCAATGTTGATGCAGTGTGTGCGTGTATGCGGTAGCCCTAGGTGTTGTCAATTCACATGTGTGTATGGATGCACACAGTTCCACCTCATGGCTGCCATATACTGGTGTTTGTGGACAGCCACAGACTGTACCTGCCAGGTCATACAGGTCAGTGTCTCTGGCCACGGACACGGTACCTGTGCCTTGCAGGGGTGCTACGGACCGTATCCAGTACCAACCCAGACTGGGTACTGTCATCAGAAGCAGGTGTTCGTTGACTGGACACAGATCCCTGTCGGGCCTGGCCAGAGCCACGTGCACGTGGTCTCCTGGGGCGGTCTGATGACAGCACAGACCCAGCATTGCTGGGGCTGCTGCTGGCACTACGGGGGCGGCCGCGGCCCTGTTGTCCGCGACGACTGCCAGCTGCTGCTGTTGCTGGCATACGGCCATGTCGACGCCTCAACCGCCCACCATTGCCCTGGCTCATGGACATGTAGTTGTGGAACCGGTCTAATATGTCCCCACAATGTCTGTCTATGACATCGGTGAAATCACGGATGGCAGCCGCAATGTCACGCATACTGTCAGTCATGGCTGTGCGACATGCTGTCAGCTCCCTTAGACCCTGTCTGGTGTACCGTTCCATACGTAACTGTGCCTGCATGACAGCCCGAAACATAGCTGAGGTTGTAAGACCTCTGTGGGCACGTCTGACAGGGGCAGTACGCCCACGGATGCTCCCACAAGAACCCCTGGACATCTGTCTGTGTGGTACCATCTCTGGGCCATGCCCATGGCTGCTGTGTGGGGAGGCATGTGCCACAGATACCACATTACCCTGGTCAATGCCCATTGTATGCTGTCCATCACCTAGGGACATTGGTGACAAAGGGTGTATTGGCAGGATAGCTGTGCGCATTGATGGGGTCGACAGCTGTGTACTGTCAATCGGCTGACCAATGGCGGACCCTGGCATACTTTCCTGTGCCATTACACAGATGTCATCATTATCAGTACCCACGGCACCTGATTCAGGTTCCCTGCTACATGACACCAGAGCAGCACCAGAACCTGTGGGAGGGAAACAGGAAACACAGTTTACAATGTCTACACATTACCAGTGATGCACACATGCACAGGTGCACACATGCACAGGTGCACACATGTACACATGCACACATGCACGGGAGCACACATGCACAGGTGCACACATGTACACATGCACACATGCACAGGTGCACACATGCACACATGCACAGGTGCACACATGTACACATGCACACATGCACAGGTGCACATGTACACATGCACAGGTGCACACATGCACACGTGCACACATGCACACATGCACACATGCACAGGTGCACACATGCACACAGTTTCACACAATTGTACAGTACTCAGTATGCATGATATCAACACACAGACACAGACACACCTACATGCATACAAAGAGCACTACTAAGTGAGCCAAATAGTACTATTACTATCAACACTATTGCAGGAATTGTTAGTACACACTCACCAGCATGGATAGGCTGCATTGCTGTTATACCAGAGGGACCTGCAGACGTGAAGAAACTAATGTCAGTGGGCACAACTGTGCCACTGTTACTGAGTATGATACAGGTCAGTAGTACAACAGTCGCCTTTCACAGGTCAGCTGCTAATATTGAGGATATCACACTTGCACATTAAATACTATGGTGACAGCTACAAACCAAGGACACACCTCACACATGCATTAACTACCAGTGTACACAACAGTCAACTATACATATGGCATATTACCTGCACGTTCACTGTCTTGCTGCTGCGTGGCTCCAGCCTCCATCATAATGCATGTCTGCTGCTGTTGTTGTTGCTGGCAGACTGGAGCCACTACACTCATGAGTAGTCCCTCCAGTCTGGTGAGTGGGGGATGTGTAGCCACCCCACCACCTGTGGTGAACTGTTGCCTGTGGATATCCGACACACGCTGATGGACATGTCTGATTAAATCACTGCAGTGATGTTGTACCTGCTCATATGTCCTATTATGCGTGCCTATGTCATTTACCCGACGGGCAAGGTCTTGCCACAGTGCAGCCCTCTCCTGCTGATTCTGGCTGGTGCGGGAAAAGAGTATTGCATAATCCCGCACCAGGCTCTTGTGTATCTCCTCATCCTCAGCTGTGGAGTAAGTGGGATTCTGCGGGTGGGCCATGTACCTGAGAAAGAAAATAACCTGATATCAGCAATATATGTCAGCAGAATTTGGCACACATACTACACATGCTACTCAACTGTTATGATACAACATATCTCACATATGTAGCATCTGTCTGTCTATTGGTGGATACACATTTAAATGGCCAGGTATCAATGCTCAGCCAGCAACTGTGCAACAGTACCTGGCACACTCCATACGACATACTACCAAAACCCAGCAGCCAGAACACTGATTCAGGTCAAGAGCACCTCCTCACTCTGGGGGTTTGTATCTAGGTACTGTATGGCCTACATCATCAACTACTGTGAGCTGACCACACACTGATTGCCCTGGATATACATATCCCACCTCCACCACCAGCACAAACGACTATAGTGAATAACATTACAGATGCAAACTTTACACTTTGTAACAGTGACATGGTATCCTTTCAGCCCACTGGGCCAGTGGCAGATACAACCCACAATGCTGACCCCTACACAATTGCTTTCTACAGACTTCTCCGAGAATGCATGGATCATGCAATCCCATATATGACCAAGACACTCTCCACAAAGGGACAGCATCCTGTCTGGTGGACCCCAGCCATAGACAGATTGTATTATAGAAGATGGAAGCTACTGCAAGACAGAGCATAATTCCATTAAAGGAGGGCATGTCTGAGCAGCACTAGTAAGGATCTATTTTCCATCATACAAACATCCATGGGCAACTTTGAGAGGGAAATCAAGAGGGACACTACAGATAACCAGAAGGCCTTCTTCAGTTATGTTAGCAACCTGGTCAGGATCCATCCTCTATGCCCATAGTTAGTACACAACAACACATATTTCACTGACACCACAGATATTGACAACATTGTGGCAGACAGGTTCAGTGCAGGTGTCACCCTGCCCTCTCCCCCAAAATAAGACATAGTTATCCCAGCTGACTGTAACCTCCCTGTCATCGCAGATGTCCAGGTGAGAGCCACCCTCAGGACAGCAGAATACACAACATGAATGGGACCTGATGGTATCCCCAGTTGCATGCTACATAAACTCTGACAGGAGCTAAACACACATATAGAAGTGCTATGTAACACTAGCCTGACTACAGGATATGTACCTGTACACTGGTGCACAGCAGCAGTGGTTCCACTCCACGAAGGAGGCACCTCAACATACCAATACAATACAACACAATACATTACATTACAATACAATACTATACAATATGCTATTGCCCCTGGGACTACAGCAGCGTACTGTTCTGCTACCCTGACCATTGTGACACATGTGGTGTGATGGTACCTGTTGCTGTCACACAGTTACACAGGGTGACTCATATGGCATATTACCTATCTGACTAAAATTTAGCAGGGGTATGTATGACATGTACTCATGGGGAGTCTTGCTTCTTAACACTGTGTGGTTTATTGCAGGGTATATCTTATCTGTGGGTAGAAACTTTTGCCTCCACATGTGCACTCTATTGCAGTGGAATGGACGACACACAGCAGACATTTAGGTTGTGGATGGTGTGAGGTGTTACTATGGTTGTTGGACATCTGTCATGGGTGTGACTTACATATGTAAATCCGGGAGTGGTAACCTCTATGTGGGTAGTATATGTGTACTCTGTGGTGTTGTCAGTCACTGTGCATTGGTAATGTGTTTGAGTGCATTGTCACAGTGTTGTACATGTCACTGTGTCCTTCTCCATATCTGTAGCTGTCATGTGAGGTCCATACCATGGCATCCATTATGTGGTGTGGAGGGGTACACCGACCAACATGTCCATAGCTGACACACCATGTCCGCTGACATACCATGTGCAGGAATTCCAGGGATAGTGTGCCACTGTGAATATCATTGGGGCCACTATTGTACACATTTATGACCCTGTTCACCCCTGACACATGCAGTGGTGGGCAGCCAATCACATATCTGGTGGTTACTGGTGTAGGTGATTTGGAATGTGGTATGGTACTCCGGTTTTGACACTGGTGTTCACTCCATGCCTTTGTCACCAGGCACCTGTTGCAATACATCTGTACACATGTGCCTCACTCAGACTTTATATACATCTCTCTCTCTCTCTCTATATATATATATATATATATGTATATAGATATATCTATATGTATGCATATATATATATATATATATATATATATATATATATATATATATATATATATGTCTGCATACATATACACATATATATATATTGATGTACATATATTGCTATGGATGTGGAGAGGGGGGGACACAGAGGGGGTGAGAGTGACAGAGGGGGTGGGACAGGCTGTGTTGAAGGTCGTCATATACAGTCATACCTGTAGATAGTCAGATTAGTCTGTCTATGTATATGTATCTACAAATATCTATATCTGTATGTGTGCATTACATATATATGTTTGTACAATATTCTATCTGCATCTGTCTATGTATTCCTACATCTCTCTCTCTATGTATGTATACATATATGCATATCATATATATATACATATATATATATATATATATATATATATATATATATATATACACATACATATGTTGACATACATACATACGTATCCATATGTTAGATAGGTATATCAACATGTTTGTCTACCATACTGTATACACACACTAACATACTGCTAAACATACATAACTGTGAAACCTACTTTGCACATGGCACTACAACCTACAATCAACCAACATTGATATGTGCACATAGATGCTCTCACATACAAATGTATGTACAGCCTTCACTGATAGTTGCTGTATGTCCCCTGCCCTTTACACATCTTCATATACATATGGATACAGACCAATGACACATATGGAGGGTTCACAGTATGTAGACCTTTATAGTATTACTTTACATTACCTGTGTTTGTCACAGTTGCTTGTGTTGCCGTTGTTCTCTGTCCTGCTGCTCCACTTCCCAGTTGTCAGCTTTCAGGTGGCTGTTGCTGAACAATTTGTTTGTGTCTGCTTAATTGCAATTTTCTCTGTCTCTGTCTCTCTCTCTCTCTCTCTCTCTGTCTGTCTCTCACATCCTTCTCAGGGTGCAATGAAAGTATTGCATGTATGGACTGGGAGTACAGCATACTTTTGTAGGTATCTGCATATGCCCATGTGATGGCCTCTGCACCAATTGTTAGCCAGCATTTGCTAATTGCATGCAGCCAGTTGTGTACTGATTGCAGTTCTCACTGTGATTTCAGAACAGTGCTATAAAAACGTATGTGAGATAGGCATAGCCCTTTCAGATTTTAAGGGCAGGGACCATGCTGTTATGCTGTGGACAATGTTCTGTGAGTGTAAAGGTTGGTATCTCTCTCATATTTCCAGGTGTGTTGTAGATTAACATTCCTCCATTCATTTCTCCAGTTTCCTGTACTAACTGTGTATGTACACTGACACCTACAACTACTACTACTGTTAATGTGTGTGTGTGCTTTCCTTTCACTTTTGCTTGCACTTTGTTGCTAAGGCTTCAATAGTTGCCCTTTACAGTCACTACTTGTATGCCTGCTAGGTGTCCTGACTGTAGTGTGCTGCTGTAGCTTTCCTATTTTCCATGTACATTCACACCTTGGAATGCTTGCTATATCTGCTAGGGTGTTACAGCATGCAGTGTGATCTGGCCACGGTGTGGGCCTTGACATCTATTAGGGTATTTGAGTATGCTGCTGAGCAGGCCCCAGAGACTTTCAGGTTAACCTGTTATGTGCCTCATGGAATGGTACATATCAGTGGGGTACACCCATTAAAATGTCTGGTATGCTGCAGTTGTGACTGTGGGTTAGCATGAGCATATGTATTACTACACTTTTTCTGCCATGCAAGTGGTGAATACTTTCAGGACTCCATAGTTACCATTGCATGTGTTACACCTTTCTGCCTACTGTTTGTATATTTCACATGGAGTCTGTGGGGCATCCCTGTAAGTCATTCACTGTTGCTATGTCTAGGCTCTTAACTATTCAAATATGGTGGTGTCAGACCCGTCATGTGTACAGATATTTGCAGGTTGTCCACATTTCTGCCTCATATTTTGGTCAATATCTCATGCACACCTTTTTCTGGCAAATCACTCTGGGCTCAAGTCAGAATATGGTGACAAACATTCAAGTTTCAGACTGCATACCCTTCCAAACATCCCACAAAGTGCAGACATTGTGCAGACCCTGTTACTCTCTGAACTGTCTGCGTTTGTTGTAACATTATTTGTAATGTGTCCCTGGTTTTGGGCCTTTGCTCCACATATTTTATTACTTGGTCCAGATGTGTTCCTGTAAGAGGTTGTGGGGTATGGGCAGTGATTATAGGTTCATAGGTTCATAGGTTCATACTAGGCTTTCTGCCCGAGGGCATTTACAAGCCTAGCCCATCGTTTTGTGGCTTACGCCACCCCTTTAGTATGGGGAACTATACCCATTATTTTGCTGTGCCTCTGTCGAGCAGTGACACTGAGGTAATCCCTGGGGTATATCTGCGATCTCCCATCCATTGGTCAAGATTTCTCTTGAACAAGGCCAGCGAGGTGCTCTGCCTCACATATACCGGGATTTTGTTCCACAGCATAGGGAGTCTTTGGGTGATGAATCTATCCCTCCAGCACGTCCTATTAATAGCCGTGTCGAGGTTTAAGTCTCCCACCCTTGTGGCTCTGATGGATCTAGATTTTTGATGTGAAGCATATTCATCAAATCTGGGTTTGACATGGCCTTGTATGTTAGGCAAAGGTCACCTCTGAGCAGCGTGGCGACTGAATAGAGCTGGAGTTCTTTCAGTCAGGCAGCATAGGACAGATTTTGAGACCCTTTATCCTTTTGGTGAGGAACATTTGTGGCCTCTCCAGCTGCTGCAAGTGTCGGGTCAGATACATTCGAATGGGGCATTGTACTCAATCATTGGTCTGATGAGTGATGAGTAAAGGAGACTATGACCTCCCTTGATCTAGATGAGAATCCCTTCATGATAAGGTGGGCAATGTAGAAGGTCTTCCTAACTACTTTAGCTACATGGGTGTCGAATGACAGACTACTATCAACCTGGGTCCCCAGGTCCCTGATAACTTCTTCTGTGCTCAGTGGATTGCCACCTATTTGGTAGCTAGGGTAACCTTGTTTTTCCGAAGGGTATGACTATGCATTTTTTGGCATTTAACTTTAGGCCGTGGCTCTGGCACCAGTTATCCGTTTCTGTGAGACCCTTCTGAAGGATATCTGTGTCAGATGTGTTTTCTACTATGGCGCCCAGTTTGCAGTCATCTGCAAACTTTGTCAGCCATAACCCTCCTGTGTTTGCTTGTACTTCGGAAAAGTAGATGCCAAACAAGAGTGGGCCCAGGACTGAGCCCTGTGGGACACCACTTGTGACAGGCTTTGAGTCTGACATGGCGCCAGCAAGTCTGACCCTGTGGGTTCTGTCACTCAGCCAGTTTGCAACCCATCTTGCATATCCTTGCATATCCTGCTGCGAGTATGTGTGTGGCTTGCAAGGTGCTATAGTGACATTATTACCTACTAGCTTCCAACTAACATGGCCGTTTCTGTTCACACACTACTATTATGGAAATCCACTAGTTTTGATAGTAATTCTAAATGGCATGCTTTGTGTACTACACATCTATATTCCCTTTACATTCATTCCTACTATTACACGATATATTTATTTTAGCACAATGTTCTTGTATAAGAGTCATGGCTTAGTGGTAAGTCATGCAGACTACTGTTTCCAAGGTCCTGGGTTCGGGACTGACAGTGGAATTTTATTTTGCTTTTGAACTGAGTACAGGACCTGTCAATCAAAGTGACTAAGGCACTTTTAAGCAGTTGTAACCGGGTTAGCGCTGGTTTGCTGAGCTCACACATGCGCACTGGCGTTAGCTCCGCACAAGCACACCCGCTACAACCGCTTAAATGTGCTTACTCTTGCACACCGCTATTTTCTTTGAAAGAAAAGAAAATGGGGAGACAGGAAAGTGGTGAAAAGGGGTCACAAAGAGGGTAAGACAGTAGGGAAACAAGCTTGGGATGTGCAGGAGGGATGTAGGTAAGGCCCATAGCTGCCCATTTCTTCATCAGCAACAGCTGTGCATATGTATGTAATTTGGTGTGACATTTGAAACCTTCCACCCCTGAGAGAGGTGTCAGGACAACAATAATACTTGTTGTACAGCCAATTGTAATTGATAGGTTCCATGTCCAACAGACATGTGTGCGGAATGGGCAGCTATGTATGGGGCGTAATTTTTTTGTGGGTACAGAGTGCCCTTTTTTTTTTTTTTTTTCAGGTGAGAGTGGCATGTCAGGTGAAGGAAGTCGGTACAGCTGGGGAGTTAGGTTGGGTAGGTAAACAGACAAGACAAACAAGACGCATACAGGGGCGGTGTATGACACGTGTGGGGGGGGTTACACAATTGATGGGGACGGAGGTTTGGATATCCAGAGCCCATGAGCCCACAGATGGCAACAGTGGAACTGATATCCCCACCCATAGGCAGTTGCCACTGTTCCTTCACTGCCCAAGACGGGGTTGTGCTGGGGGCTGTGTAGGCGGGGCAACAGGCATGCCCGTTAGTTGCGCCACCCGTGCCTCGAGCTGGCGTAGGGGCTCGAGAACAGAGTCCCGAATCTCCCTACGCACCACAGTCCGGACGCTACGAAGGGTGAGTGGTGGTTCTCCTCCGGCCACACTTGCAGAGGGGGGGCGAGCCCCATCCCCTGCAGCGCTTCCACCCGCAGGTGGCACAGGGCCACCGGAGGAGGGTCCGGACTCGGCACTAGTGGCAGGTGCACTCGCCAGCTGAAGTGGGAGAGGTGGGTCCGCTGGAACCGGCCTTCCCTGTCGTCCTATATTTTGCATTATGTCATGACAGTTTGGGTTAGTGACATATAATACCATTCACAATTAGTTGTAACAGCATGCATTAGTATTCCCATTAACCAAACACCCAGATATTCACACCATTGAACAGCGTGCATAACACATGCATAATTTGAACAGAAATACACAGTCCAACAACATGCAGGGTTAATTGATGGCAACAGGCCATCAGGTGTGGATGTATGAACAGGGCAGATGCATCAACGGACATGCAAATATATATGACCCAACAGGACAAACGTCCAGGGGTGTTAATTGTGATTGCACATACCATTTTCACGTGGAATGGGTTATATGTGGTTATAGGGTGGGGTAAAGAAAGTAATATTAACACCTTCGAATAACAATACATATGCTGTACATTTCTAATAGCTACAGTTATATGCACACTACTGTTCTAACTTCAGTTGCCTATATGATAACTATTTCAACTTGGTGATAGGACTGTTACTGCAACATCAATATACATTTTATGGTTCTTCATACACATTCATATCTAGCTTTGTTCAGCTACATCATCCTGCTACATTTGCTTTATATAGCTGTAGACAAGTGTGGATGTTTGGTATATCAGACAATCATCCTATCTGCATATTGCAGACTGAGAGCAACATATCCAGATTTTGGGATACACAATCCAGATGCAGCAACACTTTGAACAGATTTTGCTGTTTGGTTTTGAATCTCACATGCATTTCATTCTGTCTTGACTGCAGTATACTTTATTCAGGGGTTATTACTACTGTATTGCTGGATTCATGACACTTTCTCACACTCTCTCACTTGCTATCATTTTACTATTCAGGATGCTACTTCTAGGCTTTATTGACTTGTTTTACCAGTAGTTATTACAATCCTTTCCAGCAGTCTCACTTCTGTCATGTTTCAGTATTTCCACAGGGATATATTTCACACATGTGATTTCATCATCTTCTGCAGCTATACTTTTCAGCCTGCTGCAGGTTGTGTACTATTTTCTTACAGGTAGGGCATTTTTATTTCAGAATATATGTCAGACAGTTTCATTTTTTGGTTAAACTTACAGGCTGAAACACACTTTTGTAATCAAGCAATACTTGCATACACTTTCACACTGTTACTTGCAGATTTTATTCCTTACTGACTACACTTCACTCTTTTGCTGACTGTCATACTTTTATATTTCTTTACAGTTACTGGTAGTGGATTACTGACCTGCCTGGTGGCGCAACCGCACCAGCCTATTGCCATAGGCTCTGCGGTTCGCAGAACATACACCTGCAGCTGTAATATAAATGAAGTAATATTGGAATACACATCTCCATAATATCAGCTAGTTTAATTTCTTACATACATAATTAAATGTTACTTACTCAGTAGTGGGGCGTTGGGTGTTTGCCGGGCCTCCTGGATCCAAAGGTTCAGTTGGTCCTGCTTGCGTCTCTTCAGGTCCGCATGGTGGTGACGTACCTGCTTACCAGTGCTTGGAATCCCTGTGGCACTGGTGAGATCATGAGCCAACCGGTCCCACGCCTCGGCCCTGTATGCTCCCCAGAGGGCCTGGCCCTGCATGAGTTGGGCCTCATGATTATGGACTAGGAGCCAGACCATGTACCTGGACTTCTCAACACCCCACCTCTGTGCTCGGAAGCAACTACCCTCTCCTACTCCTGTCATTCTGCCTGCAGGTCAGTTCTACAATTGTTTATGCTGTGTATTCCCGCCTATGGGGCTTATATAGTCCGTTTTTCCCGCACATATCTGTGATTGGCCATTTTGGAATTGTATCAACTTCAGTAAACCTGCATTGTCATGCTCCAGTTTGTATTCATTCCTATATATTAGCTATTATTGCATTTCTAGGTACTGCTGTCGTGGCTTAGTGGTTTGGTACCTTGACTATGGTGTATAGTATCCTGGGTTCGAACCTGGCCACTGCTTTTTATTTTTCAGGACTGTCTAGACATGCTGAAGGGTGTGTCTGTGTAAAGGCAGTTTTGATACGGCTTGCTCAACGTTGCCCGTCGGTTACCTTGTTTGCGCGGTGCGCAGCTCCTCGCAAATGGGGTACGCTGGTTTAAGCCTCATTTGGCTATCGGCACGCATATTACGCTCAGCTCAGTTAGGGGCACATAGATTTAGCGTGTTAGACCACTGCTCAGCTACGGGCACTCATTTTGCACCAGTTAAACCACTGCTCATATACGGGCACATGCACTCACTCTACTGTAGCTCAGCTATGAGCACATCTGGCATTTTTTCTTCTTTTGTTACCTCACATGTCTTCAATATAAATGGGCTATTTCATTACATTTTACATAAATTGTGGTTTTGTGTGTACATATTTGTCAGGGACTTGTTTCCTGCTTATTTTGAAAAAAAAAAAATTGGTGTTGTGGGGGCTCGAACCATGAATGCCTGCTCTTCAGCCAACATCTCTACCGCTATGCTATTGCTTCCTGGTTTATTTTGCGTATTTAGTTCTTATATGCTTTCCCACTGACTGCTAACTGTAGCTGCGCTACGAGCACGCCCGTGCAAACGAGCGCACTCACAGTTAAACATCTTTACAATTTAAAAAAATATATAACATGTTCATTTATATATATTTTATGTTCATAGTCTGTGGGGGCATGTGTTGTGTTGTGTTTATTCACATTTCCATGGACTCTGTTGTGGGTGTTTACTTTGGGCACTTTTACACTTCTGGGGGTGTGTCCGCTTGCAGGGCTCAGCCTACGGACACGCCCCCTACTGTCTTACACGGACCGTGTTAGACTTAGATGTGATTCAGCATGCTCTCATGAATATGCAAAGCATGCTGACATCACTCCGTTTAACTGCAGCCTCCGTGTAAGAGTTATAACTCTTACACGGAGGCTTCCTGAATCCTGGGGAATGTCTTATATCCCAGATCCTATGTTTTTACACCTTTCTTTCTCGGTCATTTCAATGGTGCAGTTTTAGACTTTGAGTGTTGATATTGAGCCAAAGTAATGATTTTTGTTTTTTTTAATGCAAAAAGCACACTGATTTCAGGATATGCTTATTTCAACATAAGTTCATGGTACAGCATTTTTCTGGGAAAAGTTTTCTAAATATTTGGTGTTAATTTTATATCTATTGGTATTTTGTTGTCGAAGTACTGTATTTTGTATTCATGTGTGTGTGTGTGTGTGTGTGTGTGTGTGTGTGTGTGTGTGCGTGCGTTTGCACCTGTGTGTGCTTGTGTGTGTGTGTGTTTTCTTCTTGTTTTAGATTTTTATTGACATAGTAATGAGTTTTGACGTGGTTTTAGGTGGGAGATGTTATGTGGGTTGATTAACAGAGTCTCTGTTGGGTTCTTGTATGTTTGGTCAGTTTACTACTTTTCCCATTGTAGTGAATAGGAAAAATTGCTGAGTTTTTTTTATACTGTTTATATTATATTATATATACTCTTTTGTTTTGTGGATTGTGTGACTAGATTTTTAGTTCTGAGGTATTGAATGACTTGGCTGTATTTTCTGGAGGGAATGTTTTTATTTAGCTTTTTTTATAGCATTTTTCTCCATTATATGATAAAATATATGCGGCTTGGTATGAAGCTATGGATATTTTGAAGTTATGTACTCAACCTATAGTTATGTTTAGTATTCATATTTTATACTAGATATGTGCTTTAATTCAACCCTTAAACTGTGTGTCTGTGTGTGTGTGTGTATGTTCATAGGTAAGTACTAGGCTAGCTGCCCTTGTGGGCCATTTCAGCCGTAGCCAATTTCCCTTTCATAGGTGAAAATCAAACCATGTACCTTGTGTCTATGAGGTACCCACCCTGTTCTTAACCATTATTCCAGTGTGTGTGTGTGTGTGTGTGTGTGTGTGTGTGTGTGTGTGTTTGTGTTTGTGTCATACCTCTTAGTGCAAGAAATCTGGACAAAGCCTGAAATAATGGGGGGACAAAGGCCCAAAAGAGGTTTTAAATATATCTCATAAACTTAGAAAGTTGCTAAAGTAACAGGGTTTGTGTTAACATACATTTCCTGAAGGATTTGAAGTATGAAATTCAAATGTATGTCATTATTTAGTGACTCCAGTCCTCAGATCAGCCCATTGATTTGCCAGAAAACCACAAATTTTATGAGGAATAGACCAAAAATAAGAGGCAAACATCTGGACATTCTGTGAAAATCTGGACTGTTGAGAGGTATGGTGTGTGTTACTATTTCCATTTATCCTAACAGTAAACTACAGGATAATGGTGAGATAAAAATATACATCTGGTACACCATACAAATAAGTTTTTTACTGCACTGTTCTATGGTATGTCATCAACTTGTATCTACACTCTTTGCAATTTAGCAGCAGCCTGTCTGCACGCTTGGTGTGTTTTCAGAACTGCCAAAATTATCATATACCTGCCATAGTTATGCTATTTGCCAGAAAGTAAAGTAAATATTTACAAATTGAATACACAAAACACGTATATTGGCATACCCAAGATACCCTTGTCCATATAAAAGAACTCCAAACCTAATTCTGTAATCTATACATAACAAAAATAAGTAAAACTGGGGAAAAATGAAACATGGGCTGCTTGTGAATTCACAACAATGTAAAAAAGAACTTTACACACTATAATTAAATATTCCCCATACACCATCCCCCAAATTCACTCCTGCAAGAGATAAGGGTGGCCTACATCTCTTACTGGCTTAAGAATCATATTGACTACTTTGCCCAGCTAAGCTGATCTAATTTACTTTATATCTCAGATGATTACTCCTGTTTCCATTCATCACTTTTCAGTGAGTCAATTCTTCTGCCAAACAAATGCCTTCACGTCAAACAAATTTGAGCACCTGGTTTTAAAAATAGTGCTTTTCTCCAAACTTGCTGGAGAAAAGATGAAGAACAAATTGTTAATGTTTTAAGAAAAAACAAGTATTTGCCTTTCTCAATCCTCAAAGAACATTAATTTTGAGTTAATACCTGCCCAAATGTTCTGATCATGGTTTTGTGCAGTCTCTAACTGAGTAAAGCTGACAACTGTGTGCTTTTAAAAGTTAACTGGTGAGCTTGACTTTCTCAGAGCAGTCTTTGTCCTTCTAACTTCCTTCTCTAAATCCAGCTGCCTCAAGTCCATGCCATTTTTTGATGCCAGTGCCAAATCATCCCCAACACCTATATAGTTCTCATTATATTGAGAAATCACAGCATAGCACTCGGGTATGTTCCCTAGTATTCTCAACTTCATTTGCTACCTTACCAACAAAAATTAACTTGTGTATTTCTGGAAATCCAGTTACCTAAACTTCAGCAGGTCTGTCACATTATTAAAGCTAAGTATTCCATCCTTGACTCTGACTGTTCTGGGTTGCTAATATTTAAGTAACGTGGGGAGGTAGCTTACATACTGTGCAGAAATTGTCAAAGTCAGTGAAGAAACACTTTTGTCTTTAGTCTTATGTATTCTGACAAAGATAAGATCACTGACTCAACAGACCTTATATGACCTCACACAGTTCTGGCATCAGCCTAACAAGAACCAGGCTGCATGAAAACAGTTTTTACCTTCATGGATAACTTGGTAAGTGTTATCCCTTCTGGGCACATTACTCACGCACTTAGTAAGCAATACTTCACTGTTCTTCTAATACAGACATCACTCAGCAATATAATGCAATGTAATGAAACTCTGTAAGTACTACTACAGGTATTGCTGGACTGGCTATCACTCATCCTGAATCTATGATCTTTGTATTTAATTTTTATATGTTAAGTTGTCTATCTCGCCTTCATTCTTGCTGGATGGGTTCGGAGCCGACCTCGGCTCCGACTCGGCCACTCTAAAAGCTCGAGAGTTGGTTCCACCGGCTCGAGGCTCCCCTTATATCCCACAATGCTAGGCGAGAGTTACCTCAGATCTCGTTTGCCGCTACAGCGATCGAGGTGTTGGTTTTCTACCGGTTCTTGGTAAGTGACTTTCTTGTAAAGTTAGTGTATTTAAACCCCTTTATTTTTAATTTTTATACTTATTTCCCTTAGTTTAGAGGAATTCTTGCCCCCTTTCTTAAAATTCCTGTTTTTCCCCACAAGAACTTTAAGTTCTTCCCTCGGGCCTTCAGGCCTTCTTCCATTCCCTAGTGGGTGTGTGTGTGTGTTATTTTTCTTAATTTAAAACCTAGTTAGTTGTTTTATTTTAAGCTAAAACTAGACAGGGTGTAATCAGTGTGTTTTGACTGTGTGTGTGATTGCACTTTCGGAATGTCTAAAGAATCAAAGGTCTCAGGCTTCAAGAAGTGTGATGCGTGCTGTCAGAAAATGTCTCTGACAGACGGTCACACTTCTTGTGTCTACTGCCTGGGACCTTTGCACCTGCAGGACTCCTGTGCTGTTTGCCATGGCTTCAGTCCCAGGGTCCTGCAGGAAAGAAAAAATAAATTAATTTTAAGAGGTTTACTCAAGCCTGAGATTCCCTTACTGTGTCTTCAGGGAAGCCCTCCAAGGCTTCTAGGTCTTCGGCTCCAGCAACTGAGCCGAGGCCTAAGGCTTCTAAACCTCCGCCTACATCGGCTCCGGCTGGAGCCGATGAGTCTCAGTCCACAGTTTCTGTGGTTCCCTCGGCTCCGGCTGGAGCCGAGGTATTAGAAATTCCCGTGTCGGCTCCGACCAGACCTTTGGAGCCGACATCTAGGAAGAGGTCCAGGTCACCATCCCTTGGCTCCGTTCATTCGGCTCCAGGATCCCCCCTGCTGTCTGAACGGAGCCATAAATCTCACTCCTCTAGGTCATCGAGGCTGTCGGATCATGACCTTCAGAGGGTAGTGAGTCGACTTCTTAAGTCCGAGGCACTGGCCCAGATGCTTCAGAGCCCGACTCATCAGTCGATGCCTGCCCCTGTCCATCAATATATTCCTCCTCCGACTCCATTGAGCTCGGAGCCGGGTCGTGTCGGAACCGAGACTGTGGCAGCGTCGGAACCGATACAATTGTCTTCGGCTCCATCGTCGGCTCCGATTTCTTCCTTAGAAGAATCTCGGCGCCGGACTTCCATCGTCGGCTCCGAGGGGGTGAGTGGCATCGGACCCTTGTCCGACCCCGCTCTCCCTCTCGGAGCTTCGGCGCTGGTGAGTTCGGCTCCGACATCGGCCTCGGAGCCATCACTGTCGGTGCCGAGGGAGGTTTTCAGCTTCTCGGAGCGGGGACCTCTGGCTTTGCCTGACAGGGGTGCGTTCGAGGTCATGCGGAGTGTGTTAGAGCCTGGCTCTACTCCACAGTCGGCTCCGTCCGCCCCTCCCTCTACGGTGCCTCAGGTCAAGTCGACTCACTCCCTCATCCCGGACCGCAGAGAGCCAGCTCCTCAGGAACCCCTTGTGGGGATTTCATCCTCTTCCGAGGCCTCTCCTGATTTGGCAGAAGAGCCCCCTCGGAAGAGGAAGTGTAAGAGGAAACACATTGACTCACCTGAGTCCATCACATCTGATACAGATTTAGATGATTCCGAGGGTTCCCCCCGTTCCCCTTCTGAAGATGTCTCCTTTGCAGACATTCTAGAGATCCTGAAGCAGAGGGGAAATTGGCCAGCCCTTAACCCTTCGGAGGATGAATCTGTGTATCTTGAGGCGTTTGGCTCTCGCCCTTCCACCTCCTGGGTGTCCCCCCCCTTTGACCCCCTCATGCAGGTGGTTGCAAAAAAGGTATGGACGGCTCCTGATTCAGTGGACCCCACTCCCAGGAGACCCTCCAAATTCATAACGGCACCAGCAGACAAACAGTTCTTGACAAAAGGAGTTTCTGTGGATGCTATGGTGGTAGCTGCTGCCACTAAGAAGGAACTAGCTGATCCTTCAGTACCTGTCCATCCACCTAACAAGGAATCTAGGTCCATGGACAGGTACGGGAAGTGGATGTTCTCGTCAGCGACATTTACTATGCATTCGCTGAACTACCTCTGCCATTTCACTCGTCTTCAAAGGGACTTGATCAAAGAAGCGAGTGACATGTTGAAGGACCCTACAGCTGCGGGGTTTCAAGATAAGATGAACACTCAGCTGGCTACCCTTAACTCCATAACCAACTCCTCCATGCGCCTCCTTTCTTATGCGGCTGATGGAGCGAGTAGGGCCGCAGGGACAGGTGTGGCCTTACGTAGGCATGCCTGGATGCGGCTATGCAATTTTGCGGACCCCTTCAAGACGTCTTTCACTAACTCCCCGTTTGATGGATCATCTCTCTTTGGTCCTCAAGTGAAAGAAACCTTGACTAGGTGCGAGACTGATGGCAAGACTCTTTCTGCCGTCGGAGTCCGTTTTTCTACTCCTTCTAGACCTTAAAAGTGGGAAAATGTGGTTCCGTAAACAACCTCAAGGGACTTCGCCTGACGCACAAAGTCGTTTCCCTGCCAGAGGCAGAGGCGGGAATAACAATGGTAGATGTCGCCCTCGAGGCAAGGGGGCTCCGCAGAACCAGGGCAACCGGGAAGCTTTCTCTGATAAGCCCTTTCAGCATCCCTGAGGTGTTGCCCGACTGCCCACCTTCGGAGGCAGTCGGGGGAAGATTGTCACTGTACCCAGAAGCCTGGCTATCCCTGACTCAAGACAAATGGGTACAGTCCGTCATTTCCGAAGGCTATTCTATCCCCTTTCTTCGCATTCCAAACCAATCAAAAAAATCCCTTCCAGATGTTCCACCCGCTCAAAGGGATCTAGCGGTTTTGGAAATTTCAAAACTGCTTGCAAAAAGAGCAATTCAGCCAGTTCCAGCAGACCAGCAAGGATCCGGAATCTACTCAAGGTTCTTTTAGTTCCAAAGAAAACAGGGGACTGGAGACCAATTTTGGATCTCAGTATCTTGAACAGATCAGTCAAGAAAACAAGATTTCGGATGGTCACGCTGCAATCCATCCTTCCCTATTGGGAAAAGGAAACTGGATGTGCTCTATAGACCTTCAGGATGCGTACTATCACATAAAAATGAACAGACGCTCCAGAAGATTCCTCCGCTTCAGGCTGGGAACCAGTCATTTTCAGTTCAGGGCCCTGCCCTTTGGTCTCACCACTGCCCCCCGGTGTTTACCAAATGCATGGCAGTGGTAGCTTCTCACCTGAGACGACAAGGATTCCAGGTGTTTCCATATTTGGACGACTGGCTCCTCACAGCTCCCACCAAGCATCTCCTTCTGATGGCCAGGGATTACACTTTTCGCATTTGTCAAAAGTTAGGCATTTCAATAAATTGCGAAAAGTCTGTTTTGTCGCCTTGTCGTACTATTACTTTCATAGGCGCAAATCTAGACACAGTAAACATGTCTGCAAGACTAACACATCAAAGAATAACAGACATTCACAAACTGGTCTCACTCCTTTTCAACAACAACAGAATCAAAGCCAGGTTGGTACTGAAAGTGTTGGGAATTATGGCGGCTGCCATACCTCTGCTTCCATTAGCCAGATTCCACATGCGGATCCTTCAATGGATGCTCTTTACACAATGGTCATACCAGCAACTTCCAATGTCCCACACCATTATGATCACGCAGGCGCAGAAATCATCTCATGTGGTGGATGTCTTCCCCTCAGCTCTTGTTGGGAAGACCCTTTGTTCCACCCCCTCCGGTTGCTACTCTGACAACGGATGCCTCCCTGATCGGGTGGGGGGGGGGCATTATCAGGGCAGGACGGTCCAGGGCACATGGCAACCGAACGAATGCCACTTGCACATAAATGTTCTGGAGATGAGAGCAGTGCTTTTAGCGTTGCAAGCCCTTCAAGACTCTCTTCCCTTGGGAACGATTGCAATCCAGACAGACAATATGTCTATAGTGTGG
This sequence comes from Protopterus annectens, assembly GCF_019279795.1. Classification (NCBI taxonomy): domain Eukaryota; kingdom Metazoa; phylum Chordata; order Ceratodontiformes; family Protopteridae; genus Protopterus; species Protopterus annectens. Next base: position 518,891,395 of record NC_056734.1, on the reverse strand, counting down.
TACATCAACAAACAAGGCGGAACCAGGTCATACCCCCTGTGTCGGGAAGCACTCAGATTGTGGCAATGGGCGATTTCTTCTCAGCGGTTTCTGATAGCAACGCACATCCCCGGGAAGTCCAATCAAATTGCGGACAAGTTGAGCAGAGCTATCCTCATGCCTCACGAGTGGTCTCTGAAAGACTCTGTTGTGAGAGAAATTTTCCTCAAGTGGGGTCAGCCTTGCTGCGATCTTTTTGCTACTCCCCAAAACAGCAAGTGCAGAGAATATTTCACTCTATTCCCTTTACCAGGCCAACCCAGCAGAGACGCTCTAGTCCAAGTTTGGCCCCGGGGACTTCTGTATGCATTTCCTCCCTTCCCACTAATCTCTCAAGTGATACAGAAAGCTATCGCTCAGAAGGCCTCATTGATCCTCATTGCTCCTTACTGGCCTCGACAGGTGTGGTTCCCCTTTCTACATCAATTTCTATTGGAGCGATCTTGGCATCTGGACCTAGTTCCAGATCTTTTGATCCAACAGTCGGGTCAGTTTCATCGCTCCCTCCCCTCTCTGAACCTCACTGCTTGGTTCCTCCAGTTCCAACCTTAGCCAGGCTTCCTCAATTATCTCGCTCCGTTCGAGATATTTTGATAGCTTCCCATAAATCTTCCACTCGGAAGATTTATTTGAGTAAGTGGAAACGCTTCACATATTGGGCTCAAGGAAGGGACATAGATCCTTTCACTGCTTCCATCCAAATAGTCCTTGATTTTCTAGCTGAACTCTTCCATGCAGGTTCATCTCCCTCTACTCTTAAAGTTCAATTGGTAGCTATTTCTAACTTTCATGTGGGTATTTCTGAATCTGCCTTAATGTCCCACAAGCTTTGCAAAGCCTTTTTGAAAGGAGTTTTTCTTCTCAGACCTCCTATAAGAAATCCTCCTTCTCCTTGGGACCTAAATTTAGTTCTTACTTCTTTGATTCTTGCGCCTTTCGAACCTGCAGTCTCCTGTTCTTTAAAATTGCTATCATGGAAGACTCTCTTTCTGGTAGCTATTACTTCAGCTAGGAGAGTTTCAGAGCTTCAAGCACTCAGCTGTCGACCTCCTTATCTATTGTTTCATAAGGACAGAGTATCCTTACGAACGAACCCGTCCTTTTTGCCTAAGGTAGTCTCGACGTCAAATCTAAATCAAAGCATTGACCTCCCTGTCTTTTTTCCAGAATATTCCAATAGGTCTGAACAAAAATTACACTGCCTGGATGTTCATCGTCAATTGAGATACTATTTGGATAGAACAAAACAATTCAGAAAATCTGACCAGCTGTTTGTCTCCTATGCGGAAGGCAGAAAGGGACTTTCAGTTTCAAAGGTATCATTATCCAGATGGCTAACATCTTTGATTTCCCTTGTATATGAAATTAGACACCAAAAGCTGCCTAATAAACCTAAGGCCCATTCCACCAGAGCTTTGGCTACTTCTTTAGCCTTCCAAGACAGACTGCCTATTGACACCATTTGTGCAGCGGCTACTTGGGCTACTCCTCACACTTTCATTTCTCATTATAAGTTGGATTTAGCTTCTAGGCATAGAGCTAACTTTGGTTCCACTGTTCTCAGGAGTCTGTTCCGTTAGGCCACCCGGGACAAGGTGCTAGGGACGCGGTCCCATCCAGCAAGAATGAAGGCGAGATAGACAACTTAACATATAGAAGTTATGTTCTTACCATAACGTTCCATGTTAGTTGTCTTCTTCTCGCCTTCTTCTTGCGTCCCACCCTCCTTCCCCCTGGCCTGGACAGACCTAGAGGAGTTGTGATTGTGACCTCTCTTTCTACCACCTCTTTTTATTAGGCATATGCTGTTGTGCATATTTCCTGGATGAGGATTTAGGTCACCCTTCTTTCTCCCTGGTTTTTAGAGGTGGACTTTTTTTATAGCTATTCTGATACTATTATAAGCTGGGGTTAGCTTACAAACGAGATCTGAGGTAACTCTCGCCTAGCATTGTGGGATATAAGGGGAGCCTCGAGCCGGTGGAACCAACTCTCGAGCTTTTAGAGTGGCCGAGTCGGAGCCGAGGTCGGCTCCGAACCCATCCAGCAAGAAGAAGGCGAGAAGAAGACAACTAACATGGAACGTTATGGTAAGAACATAACTTCTATTTAACAGCTATATATGGTTACTTGTATATGTTTATACCTTTCAGCCATACAAGAAAAGAGTCCACTAGACTAGACCACCTCTCCAACTAGCAAATGTATAAATAACTAACTAAATAAAAAAGCACTACACTATAAGTGGAAATGATTTAAATCAACCCATAGCAGTAGCTTGTTTGTGGTTCTCTTATCTGATGAGATCTGCTGCTAAAATATTTATTGCACAAAAATAAAACAATAGCAAATGACAAACTGAAGTATGGCATATTTAAAATAGAAAGGAATCCAGTTTTAAAAAAAATCACAGTCTGGAAATCATTGTGGATAACTTAAAAGTCAAAGTACCATGGATTTATAATACAAGTTGGACCTGGATTTCTATTTTACATCCAACTGTTTTACATTAAGTTGATGCTTTTTGTTTTAAATACTCTGCAGAGCTGTTTAATTTCATTTTTTTATTTCTGGATAACTACTGTAAGTGTTCCTTGCATATTTCAGTTGTGTGGTGAAATAGTTGCTTATTTTTTTAGCCTGTTTTTCATCTTTGCAATACACTGAAAATTAAATAAAAAGAAACTTCACCAAAACTAGAATTGAACAAGTGTTATGTTAAAATTTCTACCACAAGAGGACATCATTTTCATTGCAGTCGTGATTATAATTACAGTCCTTAAAGAACAAACATTTTTTACAAGTTAATTGGCAATTCCCTGTTCTCAGAAAGTGTTGAGCTGCAGACTGCTAGTCTCTATACTGAGCATTCTACTTCTTGTTTAGCTGCATTCTTTTGAAAGTGTTGCACTTAAAACCCCTAAAACTAACACTCTTGAACTCTCTTGTTCCTGTTTAAGGTACTTTCAAGCAGTGGGTGCATATAAAATCTGTGTCAGCAGTATAAGCCACAAAACTACTGTATTTGTTTAATGATTGTGTCTAATCAGGTAAATGGATTCAAAAAATATTTAGCCAGCACATCTCATGTCTTTTTTCTTTTGCAGAATTAATTCACTTCATAATGATCATGACTGTGTCTCGGTTTAATTTCTCCAAGTCTTTTGGGTTTCTAATACCATGATGGGAATGGTATGGATCCCATTAATAAGTCAAAGTATGATTAAAGTTCATGAAGTTAGTACTGAGTCATTCTTTAATGTTAGCTAGAAGTGCTCTTCACAGCACCCACAGTGTGCCCAGTAATGACTCCTGCAATTCACACTGTTACATGTATCGGTAACATATCTAAGAACGATTGTAAATTCTTTTTTATAACACTCATTGCTTCTTCTACTGTTGGGACTGTCTGGGTATCCTTCTTCCACATTGCCCTCCTTTCTGCCTGCAAATCTTGGTATTTTATGGCTTTGTGTCTCTCTGTACGTAAGACACTAGTCACTGGGTGTAGCACTTTCAATGATCAGTGCTACTTCTGTCTGCTTTTAGGTTCATAGGTTCATACTAGGCTATCTGCCCGAGGGCATTTACAAGCCTAGCCCATCGTTTTGTGGCTTACGCCACCCCTTTAGTATGGGGAACTATACCCATTATTTTGCTGTGCCTCTGTCGAGCAGTGACACTGAGGTAATCCCTGGGGTATATCTGTGATCTCCCATCCATTGGTCAAGATTTCTCTTGAACAAGGCCAGCGAGGTGCTCTGCCTCACATCTACCGGGATTTTGTTCCACAGCATAGGGAGTCTTTGGGTGATGAATCTATCCCTCCAGCACGTCCTATTAATAGCCGTGTCAAGGTTTAAGTCTCCCGCCCTTGTGGCTCTGATGGATCTAGATTTTTTGAGGTGAAGCATATTCATCAAATCTGGGTTTGACATGGCCTTGTATGTTAGGCAAAGGTCACCTCTGAGCAAGCGGTAGGTCACCTCTGAGCAAGCGGTAAAGATGGATCTATTCATAGTTTAGTACTAAGCTAACGGCCTTTGTGAGCCATTTTAAGCTTAGCCAATTATCCATTGTGAGACTCAAACCCTGCACTTTGTATTTGTATGGCAAGCACCTTAGCCATTAAGCCACCCTCCCAACAACGTTAAAATATTATGGAGTAGGCTGGAGATTGTATGAAGGGTACATTATCTAGGAACAATTCTGAATGATTCATAGGTTAGTACTAGGCTAACTGCCCTTGCGAGCCATTTTTTAAGCCTAGTCAAATACCCCTTGAGAGACTCAAACCCTGCACCCTGTGTTTGTAAGGCAAACACCTTAACCATTAGGCCACCCTCCCAACTGTGTATTACTGTATCTGGTTTTCTCTAATCTATTTTTGAACTGTTGGTAATAGGTGATCCCATGTGATATAAACTTCATCATTCTCTATGCTATGTGGCTAATATTTCCAGTGCTTCTCAGTTACTTCAGTATTATAATGTTGGCAAAATCCCCAATGCAACAGTCTTGCCACATTATTATGCTTTCAGTATACAGTCCTTCTGCCATTAGTGTGTCACACCCAGTAACAAGATGTGCAACTGTTTCCAATTCTGTTTTACAGAACCTACATTTATCTGTCTCTCCCACATGTTCAATGGACTTTGTGAATCAACATGTACGTAATCCACTATGATGGGCTACCAATATTACCCTTTCATCTTTTGGTGCAAATTTACCTTTCCTTAAGTATTCCTGCGTTCGGTCCTGATATACATGAGGTTGTCCAAGAGTTTTCTGTACTTGCAACTATATTTATGCATTTTCCACATTTCTTGCCTTCTCACCTGATCCTTCACATTATATTCCTTCTTTTGATTTTTGACACATTCATTTGCTGCCTGCTTTTTATCTACGTCTAGTTTGATTTCCATTCCCACTTGACACCAATATGTTTCTGCTAAATGAAGCAGGGAAGTCATCATAGACTTATTCTCCTCATGTTTTAAAACTTTTACTACATTTGGATCTTGTGAGGTCAACAGATATATATGCAGTCCTATGACTGTGGATCTATACATATAATCAATTTCGAGGAGGCCCATACCGCCTTCAGAATGGGAAGTATACAATCTTGTATACACTGATTTTTGTAATTCACTTGATAAGCATGAAGCATTTTTCTTGTTTTCATGTCTAATTGATGCACTACCTTCAGAGGACAGTCAATCACTCCAAAACTGTAAGTTAGGACAGGAAAAGCAAATTGGTCTATTGCCTGGACTTTGTCAAAGCTGTTTTCAATATTAATATTAGTATTCTAAAATATTACTTACTAAGTTTTATTCACTTTTGTTCATGTCTTATTGTTGATCCTTCATCAGTTCCCAAATATTTATACACTCCCTCTTGCTCAAGTTCTTTTCTATCGCATTCCTGTCCCAAACTGATATTTTCTTGGTGCTGCAGCTTTTCTGGTTTAAAGGTTGCTTTTGCACATTTATCAAGACCAAATGACATTTTCATATCATCTGAGAAAGTTTTGACCACTTGTAGTTGTGCTTTCAGTTCCTCGTATGATGACCTATATATTTTTAAATCATCCACAAAAAGATGAGAAGTCTTATAGGTTCATAGGTAGGTACTAGGCTATCGGCCCTAGGGCCTATACAAGCCTAGCCAAAAAATGTACCCTGGCTTTTGCCACCCAAGAAAACTATTTTCCTGTGCCCCTGTCGAGCAGAGCCACAGAAGTGATCCCCGGGGTTAATTTCCCATTCAATCATCAAGATTTTTCTTGAAGAGTGCTAATGAGGAGCTCTGTTTGACATAGATAGGTAGTCTGTTCCAGAGTATGGGAAGTCTCTGGGACAGGAATCTATCCCTCCAGCATGTTCTGTTTATTGTGGTGACAAGGTTAAGGTCCCTAGAGCGTGTAGCTCGGAGGGATTGGGATTTCTTTAAGTGGAGCATGTCCAGCAGCTCTGGGTTTGACATAGCTTTGTATGTTAGGCAGAGATCGCCCCTGAGTAGGCGATATGCGATGGAGTAAAGCTGTCGTTTTTTGAGACGGTCTGCATAGGGCATCTGTCTGAAGCCAGTAATCCTCTTTGTGAGGTATTTATGTGGTCTTTCCAGTTGTTGTAGATGTCTTGTGAGGTACATACCAAAAGGGGCGTTGTACTCCTATAATGGGTCTAATGAGTGATGAGTAGAGGGGAACAATGACCTCTTTTTTTCTGGATGACAATCCTTTTGTAATGAGATGAGCCACGTAGAAGGATTTCCTGGCCACGTAGAAGGATTTCCTGACCACTGTGGTGATGTGATTATCAAAGGAGAGACTACTGTCCACCTGTGTCCCAAGGTCTCTTATCACATTTTCGGCATTTAGTAGACTACCAGCTATGTGGTAGTTCATGGGTACAAAGTTTTTACCAAAGGGGATGACAATACACTTTTTGGCATTCAGCTTCAGGCCATGGCTTTGACACCAGGTATCTGTCTCAGTGAGGTCTTTACACTTTTTTTCTGGGAGCCAAATTGTAGCCATGACCTAATCTGTTAAGTAGACAGCCTAATGGGTTAAGGACAAGGCAAAATAACAGTGGTGACAGAGTCACCTTGGATTATCCCCCTTTGAATTTGTATCCCTGGAATAATAACTCACCCTTTATCATGGCTTAACTACAAAGTGGTTTGCCACTATTTCATGGTTGCTATAATGTAATCGATCAGTGTAGGGTGTATCGGATAAATGGATTCAAAAAATATTTAGCCAGTACATTTCATGCCTTTTTTCTTTTACACAATTAATTCAGCTCATAATCTTCATGACTGTCTTCCTTCTGTATAGGCTAATTCATTATACATGTGTTGTGCACTGAAAATCTTGACCTTAGTCTTTTTTCTTTTCCCCTAGGTACCTTTCATCCCGTTGCTTGCTGACCAGCCCTTCACTACTTGTCCATTCATTTCCCAGTCAGTGAGTCGGCCTTTGGAGGCTGTCGTTTAGATACTCATTGTGTTTTTCCTTGGCGCTTTTCCTCATTTTCCCATGTGGCAGCCTGTCATGTAGAAGAGCCCAGAGAGCAGCCCCATTAACATGTGCACTGTTCCATGCTGATGCTGTTGAGTGAATACACAGCCTGGTGAACCAGTCATTTCTGCCTCTACTGTTTGTGTGTTACCCCACAGAGATTGCCCTGTTGCATCTTATCACACAGACATTGCCCTGTTGCAAATTACCACACAAAGATTGCCCTGTTTGCATGTTACCACACACCAATTGCCCTGTAGAATGTTACCACACACTGATTGCCCTGTTGCATGTTACCATACTGAGATTGCCCTGTTGCATGTTACCATACAGAAATTGCTCTGTTTGCATGTTACTACACAGACATTCCCTCCCGCTCCCATGTGCAAGCTCCCACTCCCATGATGGCAAACCATTGTCTGCAGTGCAGTCAGCCTTCCAGATAGCTTCTCCACATCCCAGTTCGCGCCATTCCAGGTTCTTTGCATTATTGTCATGGCTTGATTAATTTGCTCCACAGAGCTTAGCATATTTTGATAGCTTTGGTATTTTTCTTCTAACCTCTTCAATCACCAGATAGGACAAAATCTTGTACACCAGTAAAAAGCCACCTAGATTCCCTATTTTACTTCTATATGTGTCTCTTACATGTTAATAGGTACTCTATGACATCCCAGACAAAGCCTTTATTTGAGCAGTATCAAAGGGAAGCAAACTGAAAGCATGCTTCTTGCCTGTTGAAGTTTCCATGATGACATTGTTGCTCCTTTCTGCTGATGTGGCCCTGAATTACTAAGTCAGATCATCTTGCTTTTTCTAGAGATTCCCGTGCACAGAACAGCCTGAGACTACCTTAGACTTTCACTGTTCATCAATGTGTAGGAAAAACCGAGGTCACTGAATGACAATTCGGTATTATTTCAGTGAAGAAGAAAAAATTTCTTTTTTTCCTATGTTAATTTGTTCCATACTGACCTGACTTTCACAGCAAGTGCAACATGAGTCCTCAAACTACTGTTTGTCTATTTATCCTGACCCAGGAAGAACCTGGAAAAACCTGAATACTATTTTATTCTTTCTGACCTTTGTGACTACTTGTGGTGGCAGAACTCCAGTCTAACAAACATAGCAGTTATGGCTTACAGTATTTTTCAAGAGATCAATATTTATAGCACTATTAGTCAAAATATGTGCCAAGAAAAAAAATATACTGGTGGTTTCATTTACAAAGGTATCACAACTTCAGAGAGACCAGCAGTGGAAAAAATTCAAATAATGAGCACTGACTAAGAACTGTAAAATAATTTGAAAAACTGGGCCTCACAGACGTAAATACTAGCTAATTCCACAAATAATTAGATTGAGCGACTTCTTTATGTTTGCAAAAATTCTTCACGTTCACAAAAACTCTCAGCTGCAGTAAAGCTCATTCTGCAATCTAATGCAAACATCTTACTCACAACATTTGCTGGTCTGACAAATCCTCCCTCCTTTACTATTTTATAACCAGTGTGACAACCAAATAAGGCCAGCATGGTACTCCTCCTTCAGCTCAACAATATAAAGAAAGATTATGATATTTTCCATGTGTGAATACTAAATAAGTTTCTTAAAGTAACGTTTAGTGTAGCTTAACTTCATATGCTGGGGCTACCTGATGCACAGTTTTTTAATCTTTACTTTTAGAATGCATAATTCTGCTCATTTAACCTCCCTTGCAATCCCTTTCTGCAAATCTAAGAACACTCCTTAGCCCACATTACACAGATTATTGGAGACAATACTTAGACTAAAAACACAGAACTGCCATAATATGCTTAACCTAGTAAACCTGCTTTAGTGTGGCTTTAGGGAGATTTGAATTATTGTGTAAGCTTTGGGAGACATCACGGATGATGGGTAACCTGCCATGCAAAACAAAAACTTAGTTTGTGCCATGTTTTATTTAAGCAAAATATTATGCAACTATGACTATGCTTGCAAACATTTCCCTCCCTCTAAATCTTCCCCTGCACTTTTCCTCTGAGATATTTTAAATTATCTTACAGGATGGCAGCAGTAAATTGGGATAGAAGGGAAGATCACTACTGCAAGGTTTGATATTGAATCCATTTCAGTCTGCAGAGCACACAAACATAATCGATGGCATCTAATTAGGTACCATTCACATTTAAATGAAATAGGACTTTATATTGAAAAATATCATCATTGAAGGCACCTTACAAGAATCTGTGAGAGACCCTGCATACCATGGTAGCTCACAGCAGACCCTGTTCCTAAATGCAAAGAAAACAAAGGTAATGTTCTTACTTGCAGGTGTGAATAACAGAAACATGCAACTCAAGGTATGTTACTTCAGATGCCTATTACTTTTAGAGAAACACTGTCTGGACTGTTACGATTTTTAAATTCTGAAAGGGGGGGTTGAAAAAACAGAATTTCTTTTTTAATAACATGTACTACCTGCTAAAAAGTTTTAACCTCTTTTCCACAGGCAGCATTAACACAGAATAATCCAAAAACATATTATTCACTATGGTGGAACAGCGTTGAGTTTTCTATAATGAAAGCAAAAGCTATGAACTGAGCAAACTTGACACTTGCTGTACCATAAATCTTTGAGTCTGATTATGAAAATTCATTATTATCTCTCTTAAGTACACTTCCTGAACTGCTGTGAGTTTGTGGTCTTCTAAGTAGAGAAAAATAGAACTCTTTTCATCTGGACTTACTCACTCATTCCTAAATTTTTGTCTCAGTGTACAGTGAACCAATGCCAAAAAGTTCAGTTGTCTGTCAATACTGGCAGTGACCTTTCACTGAAGAGCCTGAAGAGCATTAGATGATCCCAGTGGGGTGAAAGGGGGAAGGGATAAGTATTCAGTATCAGCTGTCTGCCTTCCTCATTGGTACGGTGGGGATGGGTGCCATAGCAGGAATCGACAATGGAAACCACACACTTGCATATTCATACCAACTGCTATAACACAGTCTTGTACAGCTTCACAACCACCATGTTTTCATTCAAACATTAATTTTCCTGAACACTCCGACTTTCTTGTACTATATAAAACTAAATTCGACCATATGTGATTTACTAAAATGAGCATTTACTGATTTGTGCATTCTCCCTTTTCTATACCCCAAAACTTTTTACCAAATGTGTAGTCTACCTTTTGAATTACAATATATATGTCTGTGTATACATATATTTTTGGAGATCCAGGATATAATAAATGGAATGTGCTGTGAATTTTGGAAACTTGCCTTGTTATGAGTCCAGAGACAAGTTCCTATACCCACTATACAGGTATTTAATGTCTTATATCCCATATCCTATGTTTTTACACCTTTCTTTCTCTGTCATTTCAATGGTGCAGTTTTAGACTTTCTGAGCGTTGATATTGAGCTAAAGTAATGATCTTTGTTTTTTTTTAATGCAAAAAGCACCCTAATTTTGGGATATGCTTATTTCAATATAAGTTCGTGGTACAGCATTTTTCTGGGAAACGTTTTCTAAATATTTGGTGTTAATTTTATATCTATTGGTATTTTGTTGCTGAAGTACATTTTGTATTCATGTGTGTGTGTGTGTGTGTGTGTGTGTGTGTGTGTGTGTGTGTGTGTGTGTGTGCGCATGTGCACCTTTGTGTGTGTGTGTGTGTGTGTGTTTGTGTGTGTGTTTTCTTCTTCTTCTAGATTTTTATTGACAAAGTAATGAGTCTATGTTGGGTTGTTGTATGTTTGGTCAGTTTACTACTTTTCCCATTGTAGTGAATAGGAAAGACTGCTGAGTTTTTTTATATTGTTTATATTATATTATATGTACTCTTTTGTTTTGTGGGTTGTGTGATTAGATTTTTAGTTTTGAGGTGTTGAATGACTTGGCTGTATTTTGTGGAGGGAATGTTTTTATTTAGCTTGTTTTTATTGCATTTTTCTCCATTATATGATAAAATATATGCGGCTTGGTATAGGTTTGTTAGGTTAATGTAATGAAGCTATGGATATTTTGAAGTTATGTAATCAACCTATAGTTATGTTTAGTATTCATAATTTATACTAGATATGTGCTTTAATTCAACCCTTAAACTGTGTGTGTGTGTGTGTGTGTGTGTGTGTGTGTGTGTGTGTGTGTGTGTGTGTGTGTGTGTGTTCATAGGTAAGTACTAGGCTAGCTGCCCTTGTGGGCCATTTCAGGCATAGCCAGTTTCCCTTTCATAGGTGAAAATCAAACCCTGTACCTTGTGTCTGTGAGGTAAACATCCTGTTCTTAACCATTATTCCAGTGTGTGTGTGTGTGTGTGTGTGTGTGTGTGTGTGTGTGTGTGTGTGTGTGTGTCATACCTCTTAGTGCAGGAAATCTGGACAAAACCTGAAATAATCTGGGGACAAAGGCTCAAAAGAGATTTTAAATATATCTCTTATAAACTTAGAAAGTTGCTAAAGTAACAGGGTTTGCGTTAACATACATTTGCTGAAGGATTTGAAGTCTGAAATTCAAATGTATGTTATTATTTAGTGACTCCAGTCCTCAGATCAGCCCATTGATTTGCCAGAAAACCACAAATTTTATGAGGAATAGACCAAAAATATGAGGCAAAAATCTGGACTTTCTGTGAAAATCTGGACTGCTGAGAGGTATGGTGTGTGTTACTATTTCCATTTATCCTAACAGTAAACTACAGGATAATGGTGAGATAAAAATATACATCTGGTACACCATACAGATACATTTTTACTGCACTGTTCCATGGTATGTCATCAACTTGTATCTACACTCTTTGCAATTTAGCAGCGGCCTGTCTGCACTATTGGTGTGTTTTCAGAACTGCCAAAATCATCTGATATCTGCCATAGTTATACTATTTGCCAGAAAGTAAAGTAAATATTTACAAAATGAATGCTCAAAACACGTATATTGACATACCCAGGATACCCTTGTCCATATAAAAGAACTCCAAACCTAATTCTATAATCTATACATAACAAAAATAAGTAAAACTGGGGAAAAATGAAACATGGGCTGCTTATGAATTCACAACAATGTAAAAAAGAACTTTACACACTATAATTAAATATTCCCCATACACCATCACCCTCACTGAACTCAGCCTCCCTAGAAATGGCATTCATTCTTAGAGTAAAAATATATATTGACTGCATTTTTCATTCACTACATTGGGAAGAATGTAACTTCCAGTATTGCACACAAACTCCAAATACGTATACATCCATAAAAAAAATATCTTTCGGCTTTTCCCGTTAGGGGTCACCACAGGTCCGCAGACTGATTGGCAGTGGAGGTTTTACAGTGTTGAGTTGCCAGCCCGGCGACCAACCTTCAAAGTAGACACACACACACACACACACACACACACACACACACACACACACACACACACACACACACACACACACACCTACTGCATATCTTTAAAACTCATTTGACTGCAGGGAGGACATGCAGACTCCACACAGAAGGCTCTCCAGCCGAGAAACTAACTGGAGAACATCTTGCTTTGAGGCAACAACACTAACCACTGCATCACCGCTGCCAACAACACATAAACATCCATAAAAACAACATAGTTAATGTTATCAATCTAACAAAACTAAAATTAACATAGTTAATGTAATCAGTCTAACAGAACTAAAAAGCATAAATATTAAAATAAAAGTTTAAAATGATAGAAAACAAAGGAAACTGAAGCACGGACCTCAACTAGAGAATCAGAAAACCAGCAAAATGGTTTGATTTGGTATAACCTATCTAAAAGTAACCTAACTAAATTGTAAAATAAGAAAAAAAACTAACAAACCATAATATAACCCGGTCTAAAGTACTAAAATATGTCAAATAAATGCATCTTCACTACAAAAATAAAAATAAAGCCTAACTCAAATTTAGAGCACAAAACCACTCACAAAATACTGTTCATAAAGATATAGACAAACTACATAAATCCCTTTTTAGCAGAAATTAGGCACTTAATTTAGCTCAATGAAGTTGATGGGAAAAAACTAACATAAATGAGAAAGAAATAATGGATGGAGTTCATAGGGGCTTGGTTTGTACAATACATGAAATATCTTGTTCTGCAGGATTAGAGAACTCATAGGTTTGCTAGTTGTTATGAACGTAATTCCCATGTAATGCACCCCACACCAGACTTGTTCTGTATTTAGGTAGATATAGATATAGGACCAGTGCTGTTATAATGATTTTCAACTAAATCTGCTCCCAGCTTATTCACTGCCATTATAATGAATGACCATATAATAAACAGCCAGCACCACAAACAACATAATCAACAAAACTACTAAATAACAGGCAGCATTGATTGTAACCAAAGGTAAAGACAGTGCTTTTTGCCGTAGGATAAAGCCTACCTGCAATGCCCCCACTTTCCATATCTAAATATGCTAAACCTAAAAATGCACAACTTTGGAGCAGTAAACAATTATTCAAACTGTGATGTTTAGCATAACGCATTTAATGTATTAAGTACAGTAGCTGATGCTGGAAGACATGTGTTACCACACCACAGTAACTGAACGCTTTATATAGTGGTTTATTTGGGGGGAGCAGGCGGGGCCCCAAAGCTTCCCACACCTCCGTATTTAGATTATACAAACTCCATGAATGTACAACCACAGAGCAGTAAGTGACTCTACAAATTGTTCTGTCTGAATTAGATCACCTCATGCATTCAGTGTTATATCTATCAAGTGTTCATTCCTTAATCAAGCACCAGGCTATATCTACACTGCTTCATTAGTGTGCACTACATACTTCAGTCAGTTGTCTGTACTACACTAAATAAAGATTTAGAGTGACTGGCCAGTTTGTTTTTAAGTTTCTAATTTTATTCAGTGTGGATAGTGACTGCCTTCTTGATACGACTATTTAAATGGGAGAAGTCAGTGATATGGGCAGTGACTTTAACAATGGGATCCATCAGATGGGGATTACAGCAAAAGTTATTTGGATCATCAAGTAACTGAAGAAGGTCTGCTTTTGAGAAGCCTCTAAACACTGAGGTATTTGCAGGGGAAGCATCATCAGTTTTAAAGGAAAAGGTCACTAATTTAGTGTCTGATCAATTTACCCCCAACACCCTGATCCTTGGTAACTTCAGCTACCCCACCATAAACTGCATGAACTACTTCTGCTCTAATGCACTCACCCAACGATTCCTTGATTTCATAATTTCTAATGCACTAGACCAGCTTGTCTCATCCCCCACAAGGGGAGATAGCATTCTAGACTTGGTTCTTACCAACATGGGTGACTGCTGCACCACCCCCATAGTAAGTTCTTCGCTGGTGAGATCAGACCATCGCTCTGTCTCATTCGAAGTGTCTATCCCATCCAACACCCCCCCCCCCCCCCAGCCATAACCAGGCTAAAAAATTCTCAAAATTGACTACAACCTTCCAAGGGAGGGTATCAGTAGCTTTACACACTGCCCCCTCAGAGGATGCAGACAAATATGCTGAACAGTATGCCAGTCCAGTAAACAAGCACCTGTACAACTGCATGGACTCAGCCATACCCAAGAGAACTAAAACCTGCTCCTCAAGGAAACACAAACCTATGGGGTGGATATCCTCTATCAAAAGGCTTTACAACAAAAGGAAGAAACTGTTGTCCAAGGGTAAAAAGGCACACATTCCCAATTGAAAAAACTCCCTCCTTAGCCTCAACAAGCAAATTAGATCACTAGTAAAAACCTTCAAAGCCAATTATGAATCAGAACTAGCCTCCGAAACAAAGGCTAACCACAAAGCTTTTTTCAGTTACATCAGAAACCTCCATGGCAAAGCCCAGGTTTGTTCCAAATTAGTTCTTAACAGTGCCACTTACACTGATCCTGTTGACTTAGCCAAGCTGCTAGCAGATAGATTCAGCACAATCTTCACCCCCTGTCCCCCCTAAAGGTCCATTCACTATCCCCAATACTTGCCCCACAGCTCACATCTCCATAGATCAAGTGTAAAAGGCCCTATCCATGCAAAGAACACAGCTTCCATGGGCCCTGATAGTAACCCAGGCTGTATTCTGCGACATCTCCATCAAGAACTAGCCTCGTCATTGAGCACCCTATTCAACCATAGCCTAAGTACAGGCTTCATTCCAGCAGAGTGGAGAACTGCCATTGTCATCCCTTTGCATGAAGTTGGTGTCACTACTGACCCTGGTAACTATTGCCCCATTAGCTTGACAAGTCTGATCTGTAAGGTCATGGACCGTATTATTGTGGACCTCATACACTAGGACATAGGCAATCTCCAAGCACTTGACTCCACCCAGTTCAGATTCATCAAGGGCAGATATTGCCTGTTGAACCTGGATGACTTTTTTGAGACTGTCACCAAGGC
>NC_056734.1:518795941-518863441 GCF_019279795.1 Protopterus annectens | reverse complement strand
TGGCTGACCAAGTTCGCATATGACTGCAAACTGGGCGCCATAATCAACTCTCCAGCCAACACAAGCATCCTCCAAAAGGGCCTCATAGAAACAGACAACTGGTGCCAGAGCCATGGCCTCAAGCTAAACGCCAAAAAGTGTATATTCATCCCCTTTGGCAAAAACAAAGTGCCCACAAATTACCACATAGGTGGTAATCCATTAAGTACAGAAGAAGTAATTAGGGACCTGGGGACCCAAGTTGATAGCAATCTCTCATTTGACAACCACGTGGCCAAAGTGGTTAGAAAAACATTTTATATAGCCCAGCTAATCATGAAGGGATTCACATCTATATAAGGGGAGGTCATCGTGCCTCTTTACTCATCCCTCATCAGGCCCATAATTGAGTACAATGCCTCTTTTGGGATGTACCTTACCAGACACCTGCAGCAACCGGAAAGACCCCAAAAGTACCTCACCAAGAGGATCAAAGGGCTCAAACAGATGCCATATGCTGCCCGGTTAAAGAAACTCCAGCTCTACTCAGTGGCATACCACCTGCTCAGAGGCGATCTGTGCCTGTCGTATAAAGCCATGTCCAACCCGGAATTAATGGACATGCTGCACCTCAGAAAATCTAAATCCCATCGAGCCACGCGCTCGACAGACTTCAACCTCAGCACTGAAATAAATAGGACATGCTGGAGGGACAGATTCATAACACAGAGCCTCCCTTCTCTCTGGAATAAAATCCCAGTCCAGGTTAGGCAGAGTCCCTCATTGACTCTGTTCAAGAGGAATCTTGATGAGTGGATGGGAGATCGTAGGTTTACCCCGGGTATCACTTCTGTGTCACTTTTAGACAGAGGCACAGTATACTAACCTCAAAAAAGGGCATAGCAAAATTAATTTAAAATGGGTGGCGAAAGCCAAACACACTCTGGCTAGGCTTATAAATGCCCTAGGGCAGATAGCCTAGTGTGAACCTATGAACCTATAAATATATATATATATATATATATATATATATATATATATATATATATATATATATATATATATATATATATATATATATATACACATACAAATACATACATGTGTATATATATATATATATATATATATATATATATATATATATACATGTGTGTGTGTGTGTGTGTGTGTACATATGTATATCTATATATATATATATATATATATATGTATAGATATATATATATATATGTATAGATATATATATATATATATATATATATACGTGTGTGTGTGTGTATAGATAGATAGATAGATATATATATATATATATATATATATATATACACGTGTGTGTGTGTGTGTATATATATATATATATATATATATATATATATATATATATATATATATAGATAGATATATATATTTATATATATATATATATATATACATATATATATATATATATATATATATATATATATATATATATATACATATATACACACACACAAACTCTGGGATCACACAGCAGTGATGAAATGGCAAATTCTAAGTTTTCAGTATTTTATGTTTTAAGATATTTTGTGCCGGCAACAGCTTTTAGGTGTTTTGACTTTAGATCATATGAATGTAACCCATAGAAATATGTTCAGTTTAACAGGGATTTCAGTTAAGGTGTTAAGATAATTATCATGCTCAAAAGGGAATATCTTGTATTACATTCGGCATAGGTATATAGTCTCTATCACTGACAGGATGACAAAATAAATTGCTGGTATTGATATACGGACAGGCTTTACAATTTCCATGTGGTTTCTGTAGCAACTTGCACAAATTGTACAAGTTTTTATGTTGAAAAAACTATTTGTCCCTTAACTCCAATTTGGAACTATCTTAATGACATTAGATTAAATAATAAAGACAAATTCTTTATTTCAGCATATTATGACAAATCCTAGTCATAAGTTCAAGTTTTCAGTTTTGGAAGTTATGGTGCTGTTTTCACGAAGGGAGATTTAAATAGTCATATTGAATTATCTGAGAGTCACTGGATAGCTGATTTTTCAGCTGATAAGCCACCAGGTCTTAATGGTGTTTTACCTTTAAAACCTATACTCATAGGAAGGAGGCGTAACTGGAAGACCAATGGATGATGTCCTTGCAAGACGAAGTCTTACTGGTTCCAGCTACTTTGAAGATATACCTCTAGATGGAATGTAATATGATCTGGGGAAGGCATAGGCCAGAAGCACTTATCATTGTTTTTATTCTCTGTGTTGATCACAGCTTTATAGTTAATACAATTGGTTTTAATACTTATTTTACTATTATACACTTCCGTCTGTGGTGGCTCTGCTATGTTTATCTTGTTTGATACCATAATTTTTTGACTGAGTGAGCCTTTGGCAAACCCTGATGTGTTTGTTTGTGGAAAATGCCAATCAACACAAGCATTCTTCCTATCTCTGACACATGCATAACAAACTCAATCATATCTTTCTGCATATCTCTCTGAGAAGAGCGCCTAAGGTCATTCACCTCCTTGTGGGCTGCTATCAGGTCATGATCTTGTTTGTCAGAATGGAGGTCTCTAAGTGTCCCTGTTAAATCCCATGTCCTGGGTTTGGAAAGACAGCTGTCACCATATTTTTATCCAGCCTGGTGAGAGTGGAGTCTGTATGTCTGACAGTAGCATTCCCTATAAAGAAAACATTACCAAGAGTCAATACAGTCTTAGTGGACCTTAAGGGTTTGGCATTTGCACAGCCGTGATTCTTACAGGTACGTGTACTGGCTGTGGGTACACAGGATGAAGGTTGGTTTGCTGCTGAAAGAACTAATGAATGACGTTTCTTAGTCCTTAGTTCTTAGCCTGGGAGGCTTAGACAATGATCTCTTAACTACCTCAACATAAACTGGTTTAGTGGCAGTGTTTTTTATGTGTGTGTGTTTGTGTACATATGTGTCTGTGTGCGCACATTCGCTGTGCTTACCTAATATTTTCTGAGGTGAGAAGGTCGCTTCCATGTTCAGAAAATACTTGCACCTCTAACATATTGAATCATTGGGAGGTAGCAATAAAGAGCCTTTAATAAGCAGGAGTTAGTTGCTATACTGCCTAAGAATACCTAGTACTATCAGGTTGGCTACAGCATGGGGAAAATCTAACTGAAGTTCTATAATGGGCAGAGCACAGAAATGAATATGCGAAAATAGCACACCTTAATAACTTACTTGTGATATAAAACAGAGTGGGGGTGATGGATGGGATTAGAAAAAATATGATATTATAGAATGTGGCTAAATAATACAAGAATATCAGAAGGGAAAATGTAAAAGTGACAGAAATCTGTAGGAACAAAAAGTTAATCAGTAACAAGTAGCAAATTTAAATCCGATAGCTTTACCCAGTAGGCTAATTTGATATCTACCTAACTAGAAGCAGCTTAACCCAATAGATATGGGTGCAGTAACTACACAGCGATAGATATAGATAATCTAAATGACTAGTTCCAAGTGCAATAACTGAAAGGTAGATAGTTTCAATGCATTATCAGTAGAAGCAGACAGCCAAGGAATAAGAATATATAGGTAGTCCTGTACAGTCTAGTGCACTGATGTAGAGCAGTAGTTTTGAATTACATGACATTACAGTAATCGGTAAAAGTATTGCCACATTTATATTTGATTCTGTTGTAGAATACAATATATTGCCTGAAAAACTAAACTTAAATTCGGTGGAGTTTGCTAAAGGGGGCTTTTAGGAGTTTAAATGAGAAAGTCTTAAGTTTGTGGTCAAACTTCACTCAGAAAGGAGATGTCAGAAGATTAGTGAAAGAGGCAGCCGTATGTTTAAGACTCAAGTCAAAACTTATGTAGCCTCTAGTAGGTTTGTTTGCCAACTGATCAATGGAGTTTTTATTAACTTTAGGGTGTCTTTGAGCATACCCTACACCAGAGGTATAGGTCTCCCAGTCTGTTTCTTAAAAAGACATACTGGCAGTGACCAGTAAGAAAAAAAAAAAGGTAACGGTACGTATTTACCATTCTAGAAACATGTGTTGTGTAGGGTATACCAGAAATGACAGTTACAGATCTAGAAAATTAATTTTTTGTGTTATTGTTTCATTTAGCAGACATTGTTAAGACCTTTGAATTATGGTAGTAAAGTGTTGCAATGCAAAAATAATATCTTGATACAAACAGAGACAAAAAAGCATTCATAGATATTAAATGATGTTTTGCTAGTTTACAGAATGTAAAATTTAAAGTCAATGCTACATTTTAAAATTGACAGTATAGTCAAAAGTTCAGATCCTATACAAGAAAAGAGTGCATCATAAATATTATGTGTCATTAAAGCCACAGGTTCATATCTCATGTTAGAAAATGAACAAACTTTACAAACTTTTATAAAAAACAGGCAGGTAAGGTTCCAGAATCAAATCAGTTTAACTTTAGTAATAAATGTGTATTGTAGTTTACCATGTGCACCAGAGGCACGCCCTTATATAACTCAGTTATCAGATTACAGATCAGCTCAGTGAGCTGAATTAAAGACAGCGCTGTATGCCATAAAACAGTAGGTTAAAAAAAACAGTTTAATATTCTTAATGACAGTTTTATACTGTTTATCTAAGAAAATTTTGACAGTAATGATAAATCCTCGCAGCATTCAATAGAGAATTAAATGACCTCAACTAATGAAATGGCTGTGTTAAGACACTGGACAGAAAATTGCACAATAAAGTGTAATTTATGGCCTGACTGTCATTTTTATAGAGGTGCAGACATGCAAAAAATGTTAAAATAATAGTGTCAGATTACTACTTTAGTTTCATTTGACATTATGAAAGGGAAAAAAAACAATGCCACCAAGGTTTCCATTTGATTTAATAATGAAGGTACAGCCTTTCCATTTCACTATAGTACACTGGTTCAATTACAACCTTGCAAGAATGTATTTATTAGTAACACTGGCTTAGTTCACTATAGTACATTATCAGTTTGCTTGCAGGCTTACAAGAATGTATGTTTATTTCATGCAGAAAATGTAAATAAAGATAGAGCAACAAGCAATGCTATCGGTTTATAATTGCTAGAGCTGCAAATGTTATTTTAAGGACTTGATACTGCTTTTATCTGTGTTCAGATAATAGTGACAGAAAAAAGGTATTCCTTTACTAATACTTTAGACATAACATTACCAAATTTCATTTTCCCCAGTATTCAGTAACGCCTACATTGTGTACACTGTTTTGAGTGAACAGACAACACAGGCATAACTCATACCTTCTTCCTCGTAATTTTAGTTTTCCTACTGATTTTCTTGCAACTTTAAATATTGACAGTGATTCATAAAGATTACCCCAAAGTGTAGACTACATGTACACTTAGTGTAATCTTTCTGAGTGACTAGAAAGCACAAAAAATGTGGTAGGAATGGTCTTGAATATATATCATGTGCACTTAGTGTAGGCTTTATTGAATCTGGAACATATAACACAATGGCAGAAAAGGTATTCCTTTAGTATTAGTTTAGTTTCCAAATTATAACATTTATCACTTTAATGTAAATTTCAGTCAAGATTCAGAATATAACATTCGTACTTAATTATGTGTTCAGTATAGGACACTTCTGTAAAACTTCAGACTATAACATTAATACTCAGTTATAGATTTCTAACAGCATTATGTAAATTTCAAGTCAATCAGAATATAACATTCATACTCAGTTATACATTTCTTACAGCACTACTTCACATTATTCAGTCATTAGTTTTAAGGGTAAAGTGACATAATTATTTGTAACAGGCTTATTAAGATAAGTTATCTAAAGAATAAGTTGTAATAGTTATTTAATATACTCAAGGAATAACAAGTCGGGCTTAATTTAATTAATTTACAGAATACAGTGCACCTTACATATTATTGTATCTGAAATAAGTATGTTTACTATTACAGCACATAAATATTAACAGGATATTTAAGACACAAATTTAAAAGGCAGACATCTATTACAGCGGATTCACTTCACAATCTCGAAATACTGAAATAGCGAATTTCAGTATCTCGAGACCAAAACATCATACTCCTAAAATGTCGGAAACCTATAAGCGTGGAATTTGAAATATCGAATGCTATATATAATTGTGACATACCACTACAGCTTTCTCCTGTTGCTGTTACTCGTAGTAAGCAGATCAAGAAATGATATGACAGGAAACTCACCCTTTGCAGCAGGAACAATCTGTGCTATTTACAAACAGAGCACCTCCCAAAAAGGAAATGCCGTTCTTCTATTAGATGGATACATCCTGAACTGTGAGGGAATTAATAAGGAGAAAACATATTGGTGCTGTAAGTGGAAGTGTTCACAGAAGTGCAAAGGTAGGGCTGTCACACAATGTTTGCCCGCAGGAGAACAGTTGGTAAAATCAGTAAGTCACAACCACACTGGAGATCCGTGTGAAGTAGAGCGATATAATATGTGTGCCGAGTTAAAGATAAGGTCTAAGATGTCTCATAATATGCCCTATCTAATAGTTGATGATGCTTTGACATCTACTTCTATAGATATTGCACCTAACTTACCTATACGTAAGGCACTTTTGCAACAAGTAGGGAGGGTGCACAGAAAGGAGACTAAAGCTATGTCTACTGGCGTAATAAACTTGCAGGATGTAACTGTATCTGACTTTCCAACTAAGTCGGGAATATTTTTAAGTAAAAGATTAGTTGACAGTACTACAGATACCACTGTAGTGGTGTTTACCACAACTCAAAATTTGATTGATTTGAGTACAGCTACCATATGGGTAATGGAGGGCACTTTCTTTTATAAAGGTATTATATGCCATCAATTATACAGTATCCATGGGCTAGTCAAATATGGCAGATTCAGTAAGTGCGTACCATTGTTATTTTGTCTCATGAGTAAGAAGTCTCTTAAATCCTACAATTTCATGTGGCATTGCGTACTGGAGCCTCTAGATGAGCATGGATATGAGATTCATTTGAAATACGTGTTGAGTGATTTTGAAATAGCTGCAATGAAAAGCATTAGAATCAATCTACATGGTGTGATATCTAAAGAGTGCCTTTTTCATTTCGGGCAAAACATTTGGCGTATTGTCCAACAGCTAGGGTTATCTCCGCTATATAATACTAATATGTCATTCCAATTAGCGGTGAAGTCTCTTGTTTCCCTGGCTTTTCTACCAGAAAAGGATCTTATGACAGCATTTCATTTGGTGAAAGAATCCTTTCCTACAGAGGGTAAAAACTTAAGTATTTTGCTAATTGTTGCGGTCTAGGAAAGGTACATAAATTTTTTGCAAGGACCACTGCATTCTGTAGATTTCCACCCCTTTTCCCAGTGTCATTCTGAAATGTGTATGATATAAACACACTGTTTCTTCCACAAACACAGAACAGTTGGAAGCATGGCACCATAGATTAAAGTCACTTTTGGGAAATAGGGCAACAGATTTATCTGTACTGATGAATATGTTAGCTAGGGAACAAGACAGAGTGGAGGACTTACATGCTTGTATGAGTTGTGGTTGTGTGCCGCCTTCTAAATGCCGGCATGTTGTAAAATGGCAAGGGCAGTTTGAGCATGTGTTGAATAACAGAAAGATGTACAGCTGCTTGGAGTTTTTGATGGCTATAGCTAGACTTGTGGAGATGTAAAGAGTTATGGTTTTGCAGTGTCTGTGAGATGTTTATTATTGTGAAGTTTTGGAGTTTGCACTGTCTGTTTGTCAGAGTGGAGGTAGCACAATAGAAGAATGCTAGTGCAATAACAGAATTGGGATTTTGGATTACTACCGGAACATAAATGTATTTTAATAAAGTCACAATCTGAATATTAGAGATTATGAATATTCAGTATTGTGAGATTCGACATTTTGATATCTCGGGCTTTTGGTCTTGCGACATTTTGGTCTTGAGATACTGAAATTCCCGATTTCAGTATTTTGAGACTGTGAAGTGAATCCATTGCAGCACACAGAAATTAAAAATGTAAATAGACAGGATCATACCTGTCAACCTCTTAGAGCAAGAAATCTGGACAAAGCCATAAATAAAAGTAGGATAAAGGCCCAAAAATAGGGACAGTTTTTAAATATTGCTCTTACAAACTTAGAAAGTTGATAGAATAGCAGGATCTGATGTTGTTAATCTTCATTAATTCCGTACTGATGGGTGTCAGTTCTGTCCTCGGAACTGAATCAGCCTTGTACCAAGCTCATGCCAGCCAAAAAACTCTCGAGCTAAGCTTTTACCCATACTGGCCTTCTCCCTGTTACCACAGATCTCATTTGCTGCATAGTTGAAAAGCCGTGTCAAGCCAGCTCTCAGCTAAGTACTTAAAGCTTTTTGATATTTAAACCGTTTATTGGATAATTTTCATTTCCTTTTCA
This sequence comes from Protopterus annectens, assembly GCF_019279795.1. NCBI lineage: Eukaryota > Metazoa > Chordata > Ceratodontiformes > Protopteridae > Protopterus > Protopterus annectens. Next base: position 518,855,045 of record NC_056734.1, on the reverse strand, counting down.
TTCTCATACCTTTCTATAGCTTATCGCTGATTTACCCATTACCTCCTATTCCTTTTCAACTACCTTCTTGGTAATTCTTAAGTACCATTGGTGGTATGGCCTTTTTTTCCCCGTACCCTCTGAGGTAAAATCTTAATACCATTGTTGGTATTTCCCTCCTCCCTCCCCTCTTTATCCTTTTCTCAAAAAAAAAAAAATATATATTCCCTTTATCTTTTATTATTGTTTGGCTTAAAAACAACAGAGTTTCTCTAAGTTTACTGTTTGTGGATAATTTGGATATACTCCTTGTTCATTATGTCTGAAAAAAAAGGAATGTCAGGTTTCAAACAGTGTGACCAGTGGGGCCGCAAGATGCCAAATTGTGACTTACATGTCTCTTGTGTGTATTGTTTGGGGGTTCTCATCTCTCAGTCCAACCTCCTTGTACCATTTCCCAAGGGTTCAGGTCTCGAACCTTTAATGAGAGAAAAAATAAGTTGTTCTTGAAGGGCTTCCTTAAGTCGCCCTTCTCAGAGGCTATTTCTGCATTGTAGGGCTCACCACCTCCTAGGAAAGACCATAAAAAGAGACCACATTTGGTTCCTTCTTCACCCTCGAGTGATAGGAAACAGGAACCAAGACAAAATGTACCGAAATTGACTTCTTCGGCTCCAGAGCTGAATTTGGCTTCTACGGCACCGTCTTCAGTGCCATCTACAAAAACTGTGTCGTTGGCACCTATTACGGCACTGACAATGTCTACGGCACTAATATTGCCTAAACTTCATAAAGGTCTACTTCAGTGCCATCAGTAAAAATCCTTTCTTTGACAACAAGCTTGCCTACAGTGTCTGCTCCATCCGATACCAGACATTACTCCAATACAGTTCTCCAGTCTCGAGACCATCTGCCGATAGACCATTCTGCATGGACCCAATACTCCCCTATGGTGGATCTTTACATGGGGCAACAGTATAACCCTTTCTTAGAACGGCCTGACTCCCCATCAGGGATATCTACAATACTGACCAGGAGCCTTTCGGAATTTATACATGGTGCGTCTTGTGGACCAGCTGCTGATGGCAGAGGGATTTCTACACCTTCCAAAACTCCCTTCCCATCTGGACTTGGAACTCTATCTCCACAGATTCCATCTTATTCTCCTCCTTTGACCTTCCTGCAGGCATTGAAGTTTTCGACACCGACGCCCTTTATGGCTCCCATGCCATCGGTTCCACTGGATGATCTTACCATGGTGCCAGAGCTGATCCTTTGGCCTTCGACTCGTTCAGAGCCTCGTCACCCTCAGGATCGCGACTGGAGGCATGAACATGGCGGAAACAGGGTAGGTCATAAAAATAAAATAGCCCAGCAGAAATAGTATGCTGCACTGGGACACCTCCATCTTATCACCAGCCCCAAACATGATTTGGACATAGTCCAGGGATATACAGGTATTCCCAGTAAACCTGGTGGATAAAAGAGGCACTGGTGGCAAGCAATGGTCAACTTCAAGGAGACAAAATACCTCCAAAAAGGCACTAGGAGGCAGCAAAGATTTTAGCCAGTAATTAGATGCCTTAGATGCCTTGGAATGAGAAATGCAGGCTATTCTTAGAGAAGCAAGATGGGCTGTCCTGCATCTCATCCCATGCTGACACGTGACACCACACTAGCTATTTAACAAATTATTGAAACCAGTTATCTTTCCTTATATAAATAAGGATCATTCATTGCGATAGGAAGGATCCCACTGAGGACCAGTGTCTTACCTACATTTGTAACATGCATGGAACATTAGGTTATGTCTTCCTATATGTTCCTCAGGGTTTTAGGTCTCACACTGTTTACTCCAACATTTACCACTGCCATGATATAGTCACATTTGTAAGGAATTAGGGTCCTTAGAGTCCTTGTAATGTCAAAAATTCTGGCACCTGAAAGACATCTCATTGTAACCCTCTCCTTGTCCATCCTTGTGAGTGATAAGTCAGTGTGCCTGACAAGACAGTCACTTATCACTAAACCATTTAATGTTAAGTTGTCAATCTCGCCTTCATTCTTGCTGGATGGGTTCGGAGCCGATCCTCGGTTCCGACTCGGCACTTGCTAAGCTCGAGAGCTAATTTTACCAGCTCGAGGCAACCTTATATCCCATGATGCAAGGCGGAGACTACTCAGATCTCGTTTGCCGCTTCGCTAACGAGGTGCCTTTTTTTTACCAGCTCCAGGTAAGTTTCTAAATATAAGACTTTAGTCTAACCCCTTTAAATTTTCATATCTATAGTTGTTTTTTGTTAACCTTAACGCTTACTTTAACCCTATTCCCATTAGTGTTCCTTTTTTTTTTCGAGTTATTTATCCCCTTTCCCTAGCTTAGGCCTTAGGCCTTCCCCTTCCTAAATTTTTTCCTGTCAGGGATTGTTTGTGTCTGACTGTGTTGTTATCCCTGTTTAGTTTAAATTGTTGGATTGGGTGTTTTTTGTGTGTGTGTGTTAGTGTTTTGTTTTTCACAACTTGTGTTTCCTCGACACAGTTATGTCGAAGGACACAAAGGTCTCAGGCTTCAAGAAGTGTGACTCGTGCTGTCAGAAGATGTCTCTGACAGACGGTCACACTTCTTGTGTTTACTGCCTGGGACCTCTGCACCTGCAGGACTCTTGTGCTATCTGTCATGCCTTCAGCCCAAGAGTCCTGCAGGAGCGCAGAAATAAATTGATATTAAGGGGCTTATTAAAGCCTGAGAGCTCCCCGACTAAGTCGGCGCCGGGGAAGCCCTCGAAACCTATCAAGCCTTTGGCTGAAAGTTCCAAGCCGTCGGCTTCTGGTTTTTCTTCACCAGTGTCGAGATTGGCTCCGGCCGGAGCCGATCCTTCCATTATAGCAGTCACAGTATCGGCTTCTTCCGGCGCCGATACTGCCCAATCTGGACATTCAGTGTCGGCTCCGGCTGGAGCCGATGTATCCTCGGCTCCGTTGGCTCCATCGATCTCTAAAAAGAGATCTCGATCCCCCTCATTAGAGTTGATACGTTTGGCTCCGAGATCACCCTTGCTCTCGGAGCGGAGCCATCGGAGCCGTTCTTCTCGGTCGTCCAGGCTGTCTGATCACGACCTCGAGAGAGTGGTGAGTAGACTATTAAAGTCTCAGGCATTGGCCCAAATGCTCCATAGCCCATCTCAACAGATGGTAGCTATTTCACATCCACCAAACATTCCTTCTTCGACTCTCTTACAGAGCTCGGAGCCGGAGCTCCTCGGAACCGTGACCGTTGTAGCTTCGGAGCAGATACCACCCCTTTCGGCTCCATCGTCCTCTGCTCCGATTTCCTCCTTGAGGTCTTCATTGGAGGGATCTGGGCGTCTGGTCTCTCTCGTCGGCTCCGAGGGGGCGAGTGGCATCGGACCCTTGTCCGACCCCGTTCTCCCTCTCGGGGCTTCGGCGTTGGTGAGCTCAGCCCCGACATCTGCCTCGGAGCCTTCCCTCTCGGTGAGGCCTGGAGTTCCTATCTCTTCGGAGCGGGAACCTTCTGGTCTCTCTGACGGGGGAGCCTTCGAGGTGATGAGGAGTGTACTAGCCCCTGGGCTTAGTCAACGGACAGTTCCATCAGCTCCTCCCACTACAGTGCCTGCTGACGTCTCTTCCCACTCTCTTGCTCCCTGACCCAGAGATCCAACGCCTCAGGTTTCCCCATTGGGAATATCTTCCTTTTCCGAGGCTTCTCCTGATCTGTCAGGTGAACCTCCACGTAAGAGGACATGTAAGAGGAAACATCTAGACTCCCCCGAGTCTATTACATCTGATACTGACCTGGATGAGTCGGAGGGATCCCCAAGGTCCTCCTCTGAGGATGTCTCTTTCTCAGACATCCTTGAACTCCTTAAGCAGAGGGGGAACTGGCCTTCCCTTAATCCTTCCGAGGACGAGTCCATATACCTGGAGGCATTCGGATCTCGACCCTCCACCTCCTGGGTGTCTCCGCCTTTTGACCCTCTTATGGATGTAGTGGCTCAGAAGGCGTGGATGGCTCCGGATTCGGTGGAACCTATTCCTAGAAGGCCTTCAAAATTCATTACGGCCCCACCAGATAGACAGTATTTGACAAAGGGTGTCCCAGTTGATGCCATGGTGGTGGCTGCTGCCACCAAGAAGGAACTAGCTGATCCTTCAGTACCTGTCCATCCTCCTAACAAGGATTCTAGGACTATGGACAGGTATGGCAAGCGGATTTTTTCTTCAGCGACTTTTGCCATGAGATCTCTGAACTACTTGTGCCACTTCACCCGCCTTCAAAGAGATGTTCTTAAAGATTTGGGAGAAGTTTTACAGGATCCTTCAGCTGCTACGTCTCAGGATAACATTAGCTCACAGCTAGGAATCCTTAACTCCATTGTTAACTCCTCTATGCGGCTCATTTCTTATGCAGCCGATGGAGCGAGTAGGGCCGCAGGCACAGGAGTGGCTTTAAGGCGTCAGTCCTGGATGCGGCTTTGTATTTTTGCAGACCCCTTCAAGGCATCCTTCACAAACTCCCCTTTTGATGGTTCGACCTTGTTCAGACCTCAAGTGAAAGACACTTTGACTAGATGCGAACAAGATGGCAAGACTCTTTCTGCCGTAGGAGTCCGTTTCTCCACCCCTTCAAGACCTTACCCCAAAGGACAGAAGGGAGGGAAAATGTGGTTCCGCAAATCTCAAGGAGTCACGCCTGACGCACGAAGTCAGTTTACCCCCAGAGGCAGAGGGGGTAACAATAATAGACGCCGCCCTAAGGGCAGAGGGGTCCGCAGAATCAGGGTAGCAGAGAGCCTCTTTCTGACAAACCCTTCCAGCATCCCTGAGATGTTGCCCGATTGTCCACCTTCGGAGGCAGTCGGGGGAAAATTATCACTGTACCCAATAGCCTGGCTTTCCCTTTCTCAAGACAAATGGGTACAGTCGATTATATCCGAGGGTTACAAAATTCCCTTTATTCAAACCCCAATTCAGCAAAATGGAACCCTTCCAGATGTTCCACCCGGTCTAAGGGAACTAGCAGTACTAGAAATATCAAAACTGCTAGCAAAAAGAGCCATCCAGCCAGTCCCAGCGGACCAAATAGGATCCAGAATCTACTCAAGGTTCTTTTTAGTTCCAAAAAAGACAGGGGACTGGAGACCAATATTAGATCTGAGCAAACTAAACAAGTTTGTAAAGAAATCGAGATTCCAGGTGGTCACGCTTCAGTCCATTCTACCCTTTCTGGGCAAGGACAATTGGATGTGCTCGATAGATCTTCAGGATGCGTACTATCACATAAAAATTCACAGACGCTCCAGAAGATTTCTCCGCTTTCAGCTGGGGACCAGTCACTTCCAATTCAGAGCCCTGCCCTTTGGACTCACTACAGCCCCCAGAGTGTTCACCAAATGTATGGCAGTGGTTACGGCTCACCTGAGACGTCAAGGATTCCAGGTGTTTCCATATCTAGACGACTGGCTCCTCACTGCCACCACCAGGCATCAACTTCTCCAAGCCACAGATTACACCATTCACATTTGCAGAGGGCTAGGGATTTTTATAAATTTCGAAAAATCTGCCTTGTCGCCTTGTCAATCTATTACTTTTATAGGCGCAAAATTGGACACCATACAACTTTCAGCAAAGTTAACAGACCAAAGGATCTTGGACATTCAAAGACACGTCCAGGTGATTCTTCTCAGCAACAGAATTCAGGCCAGATTTGCTCTGAAAGTATTGGGTCTTATGGCGGCCGCCATAACACTTCTTCTCTTTGCCCGCTTTTACATGTGTCTTCTACAATGGATGCTATTCGCCCAATGGTCTTTTCAACAACTTCCCATGCGTCACAAGATCATAGTAACTCCAACTTGCAAAAGGCATCTGACCTGGTGGATATCGTCCTCTCAAGTCCATCAGGGCAGACCCTTTGTTCCTCCTGCCCCGGTTGCCACGGTTACATCGGACGCCTCCCTGATCGGGTGGGGGGGGTCATTATCAGGGCAGAATGGTCCATGGCACTTGGCAACCTTTTGAATACCATCTGCACATAAATGTCCTGGAGATGAGAGCGGTGCTTTTAACGTTGCAAGCCCTCAATGACTCTCTTCCCCTGGGAACTATTGCTGTCCAAACGGACAATATATCCGTAGTGTGGTATATCAACAAACAGGGCGGAACCAAGTCCTATCCACTGTGTCGAGAGGCTCTCAGACTTTGGCAATGGGCAATCTCTTCTCAGCGGTTTCTGATAGCAATGCATATCCCCGGGAAATCCAACATCATAGCGGACAGATTGAGCAGAGCTATTCTCATGCCTCACGAGTGGTCTCTCAAACAATCAGTGACGGAAGAGATTTTTCAGAAGTGGGGCCTTCCTTGCTGCGACCTTTTCGCTACACCTCAAAACAGCAAATGCCCAGACTTCTTCTCTCTCTTCCCCCTTCCAGGCCATCCCCCCAGAGATGCTCTAACCCAAGATTGGCCCCGGGGACTTCTTTATGCCTTTCCCCCTTTCCGCTGATACCTCAACTAATTCAGAAAGCAACCGCCTTGAGAGCCAAGTTGATTCTCATTGCCCCTTATTGGCCTTGACAGATATGGTTTCCGTTCCTACATCGTTATCTCTTGGTACAGCCATGGCATCTGGACCCGGTTCCAGATCTTCTGACCCACCAGTCGGGGCAGCTGCACCAATCCATACCTGCTCTCAACCTCACTGCTTGGTTGCTCCACTTCCATCCTTAGCCAGGCTTCCTATGATTTCTAATCCCGTCCGGGATATCATAGTAGCTTCCCTAAAATCTTCTACCAGAAAGATTTACACTAGTAAATGGCGACGTTTCTCCTTCTGGGCAAAAGCTAGGAACATAGACCCCTATACTGCTCCGATTCATTCGGTCTTGGACTTCCTAGCTGAGATTTTTCATTCAGGATCCTCTTCCTCCACAGTAAAAGTTCAGCTGGCAGCTATTTCAAATTTTCATATAGGCCTTTTGGACCACAACATTATGTCACATAAACTTTGCAAGGCATTCCTTCGAGGTATCTTTTTACTTAAACCTCCGATTAGAGACCCCCCACTACAGTGGGATCTAAATTTAATTTTAACATCCTTGATTCTTCCCCCTTTTGAACCTGCAGCTGCCTGTTCTTTGAAATTTCTTTCTTGGAAGACACTTTTTCTAGTCGCCATTACTTCTGCCAGGAGAGTGTCTGAGCTTCATGCTCTCTGCCTTCGTCCTCCCTATTTAATATTCCACAAAGATAGGGTATCTCTAAGGACTAATCCGTCTTTCTTACCAAAAGTGGCATCGCAGACAAACCTAAATCAATCCATTGATCTTCCAGTGTTTTTCCCAAATTATTCTGATAGAGCGGAACAAAAGTTACATTGTCTTGATGTTCACCACCAGCTCAGATATTATCTGGACAAAACTAAACTTTTTAGGAAATCTGATCAACTGTTTCTATCCTATGCAGAGAACAGGAAAGGCCTTCCAGTTTCCAAGGTGACTTTATCTAGATGGCTGTCTCCTGTGATCACTTACATTTATCAGCTCAGAGGCAAAGAGTTGATTTCTAAGCCAAAAGCCCATTCTACCAGAGCTCTAGCTACATCGACAGCTTTTCAAGCTAGACTTCCAATAGACACTATTTGTGCAGCAGCCACATGGGCCTCTCCTCATACCTTTGTTTCACATTACAAATTAGACTTGGCCTCCAGAGACAGAGCGAATTTTGGTTCCACCGTTCTCAAGAGTCTGTTCCATTGAGCCACCCAGGATAGAGGTGCTAGGGACGCGGTCCCATTCAGCAAGAAGGAAGGCGAGATTGACAACTTAACATTAAGAAGTTATGTACCTACCATAACGTTCCATGTTAGTTGTCTTCTCTCGCCTTCCTTCTTGCGTCCCGCCCTCCATCCCCCTAGCCTGGTCAGACCGAGAAGATTATGCCTCTTCTATTAAGAGGTTTTATTCCTTTTCTAGCTATTCAGCTTCTAGTGTCACTAGATTAGGTTGATCCTTTCTAGAGGATTATGATGTTATTTAGTATTGTTACTTTTTCTTCCTCCTCTACAGTTGGAAGAATATATTACTATTTCCTTAGCTACCAAACGAGATCTGGGTAGTCTCCGCCTTGCATCATGGGATATAGGGTTGCCTCGAGCTGGTAAAATTAGCTCTCGAGCTTAGCAAGTGCCGAGTCGGAGCCGAGGATTGGCTCCGAACCCATCCAGCAAGAAAGAAGGTGAGATAAGACAACTAACATGGAACGTTATGGTAGGTACATAACTTCTTATTTCACTGCTGAGGTTCAGACTGGTAGATCTGGAGTGTTTTTGCTAAGGCTGTCTCTTTATAGTCAGTATGTGTAATGTGGACTGATTTTTGCTGAGACTTAAATCTAATTTCTAAGAGATTGCGGGAGTGATTTGTATAACTTCAGCATAAGACATTTTAGTATCATAACTGAAAGATTGTGTTGGAGATACACGAAGATGACAGATCACATTTTTAGGTAAGAGGGAAGCCTCCAGATTAATTAGATATTTATATCTCTCAGATGGAATTATTATCATTTCGTATAAGTTCATTAACTGTAAGCATAAGGCAGATGGTATACTATCTTATGAAACCTAGTGTTGAAAGGCTGACAAAAGAGGTGAAACAGGTAGGCTGATGATGTTCCTTCTTGTCCAGTGCTTAGGGATTTAGACAAGTAAAGTAAATGTAGCAGAGACCGTATTTAGATTTGGTAGACTACACTAAATATACAGATGGCTCACCAGTGAGTGGTAGTCTTGACATGGATGCTACGGATTTTAAAAGTAAAATGGAAAAATGGATTAACACTTCTAGGTATTGCACTGTGCATTAATCAAGCAGGAAAACATCAGTGTTACTGATGATGTCTTGCATTCAGATTTGTTTACTGGATTAGGTAGGCTATCCATACTTCTAAACTGTCCAGAATTTTGCAGAATGTCCAGATTTTTGCCTCATATTTTTGGTCTAATTCTCAAAAAATTGTGTTTTTTTATGGCAAACCATTGACGACTGAAGTCAGAAAATAATGACAGATATTTGAGTTTCAGATTTCATCCCTTCAGAAAATTCATGTTAATGCAACACCTGTAAATCTTTCTAAGTTTGTAAGAGCAATATTTAAAACTTGTCCCTATTTTGGGGGCTTTGTCCCCAATTATTTATGGCATTGGTCATATTTCTTGCTCTACGAGGTTGACAGGTATGAGGCTGTCTTCCAGGAGAATATCATATTAAGATTTCACCTGAGGCATTTATAACAAGGAACTGGTTAGCAAAGATGTAATTTCAGTCAGTTTACAGATGTATTTTATTATAATGGCATCTGATGCAAGCTTAGTTCCTGGGAAAGAGGGTTTGATTCCTTCATCCCTTGCTTGCCTACTGTGTGACCTTGAACAAGTCACTTAACCAGACATTGCTCCCAGGTCGCCCCTGAAAAGGGACTGTGTTTCCAGAGGGCTACCTGGCTAACAAATAGGATTGTTAATGGTTTTATGAATTTTAACTGATAGAGTTCTTTTCTTTTATGAAATGATATCCAAAATTATGGGATGATTTGCCTTCAGTTTGCCATGGTTACCTTTCTAAAGATGAGTAATGCAAGCAACATTTTACTAAGGCCTATCATGTTTGATGTAGTGTGAGATTATACTGGTTGTTTATTCATTATTTAATAGGAAAATTGGAGTCACTTGTTTCTGAATGCTGATATTGAAATTGTTTTATCTTTATTTTATCTTCAGAACACTGAAATTACTTTTTATATTTGTTATACAAAGCTGCAGATCAACTTATAATTACATTGTTGCAGAACTGTTGGGTTTAAAATTGTCAGTATTAGTAGGAATATTTTGCTAAACTGAGATGCTGCTTAACAGTGGACCTTCGTTTATTGTTCAGTTACATTCAGTGTTACTTGATATTTATATACATTTTACCTGATAATATAGAATCTGCAATGGCATATGTTTTGTTTTTGTTATTGTAAATGCAAATCGTTTAATAAAGTATATGTCTATAAAACAATATTTCAGCTGAGGCAATGCCAGTTATACATGCACCAACAAGAATCTTAGCTGCATTAAGAAGTAGAACTGATGAAGAATGGGAGAAGATGGATGTTACAGGAGTTCCTGTTAAGCAAAAAGAACCATCTAAAAAGGTGAAGGTTGTGACACTATGTTCTGTAACTGAAATCAAGTCAACCCTTATGATTGTATTGGATTTGGAAATTGTTTTTCGCTTGTTATTTTTCCTTCAGCTCTCTCCCATGACCACCTCATGATTTCTCCAGAGTCCCTACAAATCATGCTTCCTTACTAGCTAATAGCAAATGGGGGATGGTGTCAGCATTCTGCTTCATACATAAGTCACATCCATGCCAGCATTTCAGGGAGTCTGTAAACAGAAATGGGCTGCTGGAAGAAGTTAAGTATCAGTTGTGCTGCCTAGATAAGGTACAGCGGCAAACTGGAATGAAATCTAGTGCTCGCAGAAAGTCAAGGGCCAAGACACTGGCTGTTTGTAAATAGAGGGAGTCCATCAGTAACAAATGCATTTTTTTCAGTGTGAGCTAAGTGCTGAAACACAAGTGCTGCTCAGAGAAAGTGTTAAGTGTGTAAATGTAATTTTAGTCTGACATAATTTTCTGAAGCTGTAATTGCTGACTGCATCAGATACATTATTAGGTGGTTGCCAGAACAACAAGACATTCTTAAACGCCATCGTTGGAGCTCTCAGCTAATGCTAAACTCTTTCATTTATGCTGACATTCTGCCAAATGTCTTAGTCTGAAGGTGTCAACAGGAATATGTGCTCAGAAAAGAAGGAAGGGCTTAGCTATACAAACCATCAGAACAGAGACAATATACTGGTAGTACAGAATAATACAATGCAGCCTTGTGGTATTATATTAAACTGTAAAGCCTCACCATACAGAATAGCCAATAATATTTCCAGGCCACTAATTGTCAAAGCATAATGGGTGACATGTAAACTTTGTGAGAATCGTAACAGGTGGGATAGACAAACTGTGATGTACCTATTTTATTATGAAACAACATTAAAACTCTCCATTTGTTCAAAATGCTAATAATCTAAAATCCTACATTTTTAGTCACTGACTAATGAGAAGAGAGGATGAATGTCTAAATCCTAAAACTAGGACAAAAATGCAACCTAAATGAACAAGAGAACAATGATCTGGTCGCTAATTGCCATAATGCTGTGTATACAAAGTTCAAATTAACAGTATACTAAATTAAAAATCATTGGAGGCAGTATATACGTTGTTGCATTGCATACATTTTCGCTATTTCTGATACAGCACAGTTAACTGTAACTGTACTTCTCTCATTTATATGCAGAGCTTGTGGGAGTAAAATAATAAATTATAGATGGTATTGCAGGAAAAGAAACTAGGGGGTGGAGGTGTGGGCAGAGAAGAGTGGATGCTTATTAACCTTTTTGGGGATTAAAATTTATTTTAATTTAGTAATTTACTGCACGTAAATTTCAGAAAAACAATGCTTTTGTACTCTTATATCTGATTGCGTTTTAGAACAGTTTACTCATGCTTACATTTTTTTAGAATTGTTTCATTCATTTGTTTGGAAGCACCCCGTTTATTTTGAATATATTCATAAAAAGAATCTCACATAAAAAGAAAAAGATAAGCTGATGCAAAGTGCCTATTCTATTCCGAATTTTTTATTTTTTTTGGGAGGGGGATATAGTTAAAAATATGGAACATCATTACATAACGTGAATTTTTCTGAATGCTGTAGAGTCTGTAGAAAACACATGTATATGAATTGAAAGTATACCATAAATAGCTATGTAAGGCTGCTTTCAGTTGTGCATTTTAAATGCAGTCTTGTGTGATTTACTGGTCTTTTTATTCCATTTCACACAAGAAAAAAACTAAAACTGATACTGTAACATTTAATTGAGGGAAAATGGACCCTGGCGATTTGAATCCAGAACAGTATTGGGTCAAGCAGTAAAAAAAATCAGGAAGGAGAACACTGCTGAGGTCCCTCTGGCAATACAGTCACTTTATAAATAAAGCTTTTATTTTAAAATCAAGTACATTCATGGTATAAGTGAGCAGACTTACTATTACAATAGAGATGAGCACATTTCTCTTCTCCTTACAGGTGACATATCTGAATCAGTCTTTGAACTATTTTAGTTCTACCTTTTGTGGCAAAGTTCAAGTTAGCTTCAAACATTTCACATTTTTGCACTAGCCTTGTAGTTGTGTTGAATACAAAAAAACAGCCAAGCGATGAAAAAAAAAAAGTCCACAACAATCATCTTAGCAAATTAACTCATTCTATAGCTGTGCCTACACATTTCACAACAATTTTTGCAGAAAGCAGCTCACATATAGCTCTGCCTGCCAGGTGTACAACAAAATTCCAAGGTACTTTTTATGGCTTCCATAGTAGATATCAGAGTGGGCAGCCACGGTGGTGCAGTGGTTAGTGTTGCCGCCTCACAGCAACAGGTTCTCTGGTTCAATTCTCGACTGGGGTACCTTCTGTGTGGATTCTGCATGTCCTCCCTGTGGTCGCGTGGTTTCCTCCGGGTGCTCCGGTTTCCTCCCACATCCCAAAGACATGCTGTAGATGGATTGGACACTCCAAATTGGCCCTAGGTGTGAGTGTGTGCGTGTGCATGCCTTCTGTAGAAGGTTGGGCGCCGGGCTGGCACCTCGGCACCGTAAAACTCCACTGCCAATTACGAGTGGACAGGTGATCCGCTGTGGCAACCCCTAACTGGGAAAAAGCCAAAAGAAGAAGAAGAAGTAGCTATCAGAGTCTTTGCTACTATGCAGACATCCAGACAGCAAAATGCTAATACTGCATTAGCAAGTGAATGGTCAGCTCAATGGAGACTAAAGTTGCATGAAGGATAATACCCATTAGCAAATGAAGCTAATAAAATGTTTAGTTTCATTGCCAACTGGAGACCTTTCAAATTGCAAAGTATTAAATGGGCCATTAGTGTCCACTCTGATGGGCTTTGGAAGAAATGCAATGGTAGCAGTCCTTTTTTTAATGGCCTTAGCTTTCTGCAGCTTATGTGTATTAGGTTAACTCCTTTGTGTCTTTCGGCTTTTCTCGGTTAGGGGTCGCCACAGCAGAACTCCAGTCCGCTAATGATTGGCAGTAGATTTTTTACGTGCCAAGTGTGCCAGCCCTGACACACAACCTTCAATGAAGGTACGCCCATTCACGCATGTTTCCACACAGAAGACGCTCTAGCTGAGAATCGAACGGCACAACGTCTTGCTGTGAGGCGACAATGCTACCACAGTACCACCACCGCAGTTAACTCCTACTAGTCTAATATTGAAAATCATTGAGGTATACTACATTACGCATTCAGAGTTTACAGTAATAACCATACAGGTGAATTTACAGTATTTAGTCTGGTGCAGAGCAGTTTACATCCCTCCCAATGAAATTAAAATCCAAATTTATGTAATGCTACAGCATATTTGATCCCCTGTGCTTATTTGACAACAACTAAAAGTAAGCAACAGCCCAATTAAAGATCCCAGTAGTTACGTCCTCCTCCAAGTACCTGTTGAGCATTTTAAAATGCTCCTACCCATAAATCATGATGAAGCACTACTATAAAACCCACATTTATCCAGAAATAAAAATGACCAGACTTATCAGTAGTGCAAAAGGGTAGTGAAACTATTAAATTACATGTGAATATTATCTCATTGCACAGTAGTGAATAAACTCTTAAAATATCTGTGAATATTATCTCATTGCATAAATGATGGCTGTGTGCTAGCTCATCACAATAGCAGATGTACAGACAACAGGATCATTTTTGCAGGATTCGTGTATATGAGATGGAATCTTCTTCAGTTGGACATCTGTGTTCATTCAGATATTTTCATCAGCAAGATATTAGCAGGCATGCAAGAATGCAATCTCAAGGCACAGCTATTACAGGGAAGCGTGGCTATAAAACAGAACAATCTGTTCATAGGTGTTTACAAGGCTAAGACCGCAAGGGCCTTTTTTTTTTTAAGTCTAGCCATGCATCTCAAATCTCTGACAAGTTCTGATACCCTTGTTAAGTGTAAGCATTGGCCTGGAAGATGAACCATTTACAGGCTACCTGTTTGCATTACAGACATAGGTGTCAAACTAAGGATGAATTTCCGTTTTCCCATCCAATTGTCCAAGTTGCACTTGAATTGCATTGAGGAGGAATTCTTCTTCACATGGATGAGGAGCCTGTTCCATAGATGGGGTAGTCTCTGGGATGCATACCTATCTCTCCAGTAGGTCTTATTTATATCACAGGCAAGGCTTAAGTATTTAGAACAGGTAATCCTGCTACTTTTTGTTTTGTGGATATGCAGGAGGTCCATCAGAGTGGGGTCTGACAATGACCTGTATGTCAGGCATAGATCTCCCCTCAAAAGCCTGTAGGAGACCGAATACTGGTATAGGGCCTTGAGATGGTCTGCATAGGACATTTTACTTACACCCTGTATTCTTTTAGTGAGGAGCCTCTGTGGACATTCCAGTTGTTGGATAGTCCTGATTAGGTACATACCAAAGGGGGCACTGTACTCAATGATATGTCTGATGAATGCCAAATACAGTGGAACAATGTCTTCCTTGGACTTAGATGCCATACCTTTGTTTATAAGTTGCACAACATAGAATGATTTCCTCACCAATGTAGACAAGTGGTGATCAAAGGCTAGATTACTATCTATGTGTGTCCCTAAGTCCCTGACTACTGGGTCAAGTCTAAGGGGTGTGTTGTCAATATGATAGTTACCAGGGATGGATGACTTCCCTAAGGATACTATTATGCATTTCTTGGCATTTAGATGTTAAGTTGTCAATCTCGCCTTCATTCTTGCTGGATGGGTTCGGAGCCGATCCTCGGCTCCGACTCGGCACTTGCTTTAGCTCGAGAACTCCTTTTACCAGCTCGAGGCAACCCTATATCCCATGATGCAAGGCGGAACTACCTCAGATCTCGTTTGCCGCTTAGCGAAAGAGGTCTCCTTTGCCAGCTGAGGTAAGTTTTTTCTTGTTAAAGAAGAAAAAGTTCAGTTAGGGGTTTATTTTTTCCCTTTAGTGTTAGATTAGCCTGTACTTAGTTACAGCCCACCCTATTCCCTTCCTTTTAAACTTTTATAATAGTTTTCAGTTTAAAGTTTTAGTCAGGCCTAGTTCCCCAAGTTATTCCCTTCCTGTGTGTCTGTGTAGGGATTAAGTTGTGTGTTTGTGGGGACTGTTTGTGTCTATCCTTTTTAGGATGTCTAGAGAAGGCAAGGTCTCAGGCTTCAAGAAGTGTGACCAGTGCTGTCAGAAAATGTCCCTGACAGACGGTCACGCTTCTTGTGTGTATTGCTTGGGGCCTTTGCACCTGCAGGACTCCTGTGCGTTGTGTCATGCTTTTAGCCAGAGAGTCCTGCAGGAAAGGAGGAACAAATTAATCCTTCGAGGTTTACTTAAACCTGAAGGTTCTCCTCCTAAGTCAGGGGCAGGAAAACCTCTTAAGCCACCGAAGGTTCAGGCTACAGTGTCCAAGCCTCCTCCGGTGGCTCTGGCTCAGTCGGAGCCGATATCGGCTCCGGCTGGAGTCGATACTTCTTCTGTTAGAGTAGTGGGTTCGGTGCCGACCGGCTCCGATACCCTGACTACTGTGGCCTTGTCGGCTCCGGCTGGAGCCGACACTTTATCAACATCGGGCGAGATATCCTCGGCTCCATCTGGTTCAAGGGACTTCGGCTCCGATGGCTTCGACCGTAAGAGATCCGGTCCCCTTCGATACTAAGTATTCACTCGGCTCCGGGGTCTCCTCTTTTGTCGGAGCGGAGCCATCGGAGCCGATCTTCGAGATCTTCCAGGCTGTCTGACCACGATTTGGAGAGGGTGGTAAGCAGGCTGTTGAAGTCTCAGGCACTGGCCCAAATGCTCCATAGCCCATCTCAACAGACTTCGGCTATAGCCCGATTCTTGAGATTCCTCCTCCGACTCCACACCAGAGTTCGGAGCCGGAGCTTCTTGGGACAGCGACTGTTTCGATGCCGGAGCCGATACATCCTTCGGCTCCGTCGTCTTCGGCTCCGATCTCCTCCTTGAGACCTTCCTTGGAGGGATCCGGTCGTCGGGTTTCCACTGTCGGCTCCGAGGGGGCTAGTGGCATCGGACCCTTGTCCGACCCCGCTCTCCCTCTCGGGGCTTCGGCTTTGGTAAGCTCGGCTCCGACATCGGCCTCGGAGCCTTCTCTCTCCTTGGAGCCGACCATTCCTGTTTCTTCGGAGCGGGTGTGTTCAGGTCTCCCGGGGAGAGGAGCCTTTGAGGTGATGAGGAGTGTCCTGGCCTCTGAGCCTGGTCAACGGTCTATCCCTCTAGCTCCTCCCTCATCAGTGCCTGCAGATGCCTCTTGCCAGCCTCTTGCTCTCAGGCCCAGGGATCCATCGCCCCAGGTTTCCCCACTGGGAATTTCCTCCTCTTCCGAGGTTTATGCAGGGGAACCCCCTCGGAAGAGGACGTGTAAGAGGAAACACACAGACTCCCCTGAGTCTACTACATCTGATACCGACTTAGATGAGTCGGAGGGTTCCCCACGGTCCCCCTCTGAGGATGTCTCATTTTCAGACATCCTTGAGCTCCTCAAACAGAGGGGGAATTGGCCCTCCATTGACCCCTCCGAGGATGAGTCGGTATACCTGGAGGCTTTTGGATCCCGACCCTCCACCTCCTGGGTGTCTCCGCCTTTCGACCCACTCATGCAGGTAGTGGCTCGGAAGGCGTGGGCGGCTCCAGATTCTGTGGAACCTGTCCCCAGGAGACCATCCAAGTTCATCACGGCCCCTTCGGATAAACAGTTCCTGTCCAAAGGTGTCTCTGTGGATGCTATGGTGGTAGCGGCCACTAAGAAGGAACTGGTGGATCCTTCAGTACCTGTCCATCCTCCTAATAAAGATTCTAGGACCATGGACAGGTATGGAAAGCGGATGTTTTCTTCAGCGACCTTTGCTATGCGTTCGCTGAATTACCTTTGTCACTTCACCAGGCTTCAGAGATATTCTCAAGGAACTGGGAGAAGTAGTCCAGGATCCTTCTGCTGCTGGGGCTCAGGAAAAGATTGCCTCACAGCTTGCTATCCTGAATTCCATATCTAACTCCTCCATGCGGCTCATATCTTATGCGGCCGATGGAGCGAGCAGGGCCGCAGGCACAGGTGTTGCTCTTAGGCGCCAAGCCTGGATGCGGCTGTGTAATTTTTGGACCCCTTTAAGGCGTCCTTCACCAACACCCCTTTGACGGTTCGGCTTTGTTCGGACCTCAGGTGAAGGATACTTTGACCAGATGTGAGCAGGACGGTAAAACTCTTTCTGCCGTTGGAGTCCAGTTTTCCACTCCTTCTAGACCATATCCCAAGGGTCAGAAGGGGGGGGAGATGTGGTTCCGTAAAGCCCAAGGAGCTACACCGGACACACGTGGTCAGTTTACCCCCAGAGGCAGAGGGGGTAACAATAATAGACGCCGCCCTAGAGGCAGGGGGGGTCCTCAGAACTAGGGCAACAGGGAGTCTCTTTCTGAGAAGCCTTTTCAGCATCCCTGAGGTGTTGCCCGACTGTCCACCCTTGGAGGCAGTCGGGGGAAGAATTTCGCTGTACCCAGTAGCCTGGCAATCCCTATCACAAGAGAAGTGGGTACAGTCGATCATATCCGAGGGTTACAAAATCCCCTTGAAGGTTTCCGTACCTCTACAATCCCTTCCAGACATCTCACCCGGTCAAAGGATTTGGCAAGACAGGAAGTTTCAAAACTCCTGGAAAAAGAGCCATCCAAACAGTGCCGGCAGACCAAGTAGGATCCGGCTTCTACTCAAGATTCTTTTGGTCCCCAAAAGGACGGAGATTGGAGACCAATACTAGACCTAAGCAGACTAAACAAGTCTGTCAAAAGGCAAGATTCCGGATGGTCACGCTGCAATCCATTCTGCCCTTTCTGGGCAAGGACAACTGGATGTGCTCTATAGACCTTCAAGATGCGTACTATCACATAAAGATTCACAGACGCTCCAGAAGGTTTCTCCGCTTTCGGCTGGGAGCCAGTCATTACCAATTCAGAGCACTGCCCTTTGGCCTCACTTCAGGCCCCAGAGTGTTCACCAAATGCATGGCAGTGGTCACAGCTCACCTGAGACGTCGAGGATTCCAGGTGTTTCCTTATTTGGACGACTGGCTCCTCTCCGCCACCTCCAAGCATCAGCTTCTTTGTCCAGAGACTACACCCTACAGCTTTGCAAGAGACTAGGAATTTCGGTAAATTTCGAAAAATCCTCTCTGCTGCCTTGCCAATCTATCACCTTTATAGGTGCAGAGTTAAATACCGTCAAAATGTTAGCCAGGCTAACAGATCAAAGGATTCTGGACATCCAGAAATTTGTTCAGCTTCTGTTACAAAGCAACAAGATCAAAGCCAGGATGTTATGTGATCCTATCTCGCCTACATTCTGAATGATGGGTTCGGAGCCGATCCCTCGGCTCCGACTCGGCACGCTTATGCCAAAGAGCGAAGTCTCTTATTGGCTGAGCTTACTATATCCCAGGATGCACCACCACCAGTCCCCCAGATCTCGTTTGCCGCTTCCCTGCGAAGACGTGGTCTCGAGCTGGCTGGGCTAAGTAGTTTATTAAACTAACTTTTCTGTCAGTTTTTTGCTGTTTTTGCTCACAAAAGCTGTTTTAACGGCTATCGCTAACTTTGTGTACGATTTGGTTTTGGAATTGTTGTGTGTGATTGGGTTCAGTTTGTTTTCGGCCCCCCCTCCATCCAGGGCCTTCCCGGACTGTTAACCTTTATACTTACAGGGTCTCTAGTGATTGTACAAATTGGTTAGAGTTACCTGTTCTTTTTACAGGAAGAGTTGGCATTAATTATTACTGTAAGCTTTTATATCAGCAGTAAAAATTTAGTGTACTTTCCTGTCAGAGTGACTAGATTTGTGTATCAACATGTCTCAACCCCCTAGGCCTTCGGGCTTTAAAAATGTTCTAAATGTGCTTTTAAGATGTCTGTTACTGATGACCATCTACTTTGTGTTTATTGTTTAGGGGCAAAGCACTTGCAGGAGTCATGCAGCGTATGTCACGCTTTTTCCTCAAGGGTCCTCCAGGAGAGGAAAAATAAATTGATTCTCAAAGGGTTGATTAAACCCTCTTTTGAAGAAGCCTTGTCTTCCTCTCCGACTCCTGCCAAAAAGAAAAGGGCTTGGTTCCGACCAGTCCGTCGGATCCGACTGCCAAGAGACCTAGGCAGGCCTCTCCTTGGCTCCAAAGACTTGGGCCGAGGTCAACGGTCTGCCTCGATGCCTCCAGTATCGACTCCTCGGGCTTCGGAGCCGATGGCTGGGGCATCGAGAGGCGGGTCACCTTCGTCGGCTCCACTGCTCTCGGGCCGACAAGGGTCGCCGCTCAGACACTTCCTCCTCGGCGAAGTCTACCTCGGCACCGATGGAACCTGGTGTGTGTGTTTCCTCGGCGCCGATTCTCATCGAGTCGCCTCGAGCCGGTCCCCTAGTCCCTTGGGGCCGAGGAGAGGTCTTCTCGAACCCGTTCTGTTTCCTCTCGGTCTTGAGAATGTCGGATTCTGATATAGACAGGGTGCTCCAAAGACTTTTCCAGTCCCCAGTCTTCCAAAATTTGTTTCGGTTCCGACCCAGTTGGCCTCGGAGCCGATGACCATGACCCACCCCATTGCCATTCCTCCTCCGACTGCTTGGCTCCGTGAGCAGGTGCTCTTGGAGCCGGTGGAGATCTCAGGGTCGGCTCCGACCCTTACTCCAACCGGCCTCGGGTCCGAGTTTGGTCTGTGGACTTCTTCGGCTGGACCCGAGGGTGATGTTTGGGACCTATGCTTTCGGTTCGAGCCTCCCTCTCGGTGCTTGACTGCGGGACTTCCGTCTACCATCATGGCCCGGAGACCGGACTCTCCCAGGATTCTGGGGTCCGGCTTTCAGGGCCATGAGGAGTGCCTTGGCCAAATCCTCTTGACCATCTCTCCGGTTTTACCAGCACCTTCCTGGGCGTGGAGACTGGGTCTTTGGCAGTTCCCCTGTCCGTAGCCAGCGGAGCCCGAGGCCTGAGGTTACCCCAGTGGGGTTCCCCTCCTCCTGAGGGTTCTTGAGTTGTCTTCAGAGGAACCCCCAAGGAAGAGATCGTGCAAGAGGAAGCACGTGGACTCCCCGAGTCTATTACATCGGACACTGATATGGATGATGCGGAGGGGTCCCCTAAGTCGTCCTCGGATGATGTCTCCTTTGCAGACATCTTAGAGATCCTCAAACAACGAGGCGGCTGGATGTCCAAACCCCTCTGCGGACGAATCAGTGCTCCTCAAGGCCTTTGGGGCTCAGCCCTCCGCCTCCTGGGTGTCTCCGCCCTTGACGAGCTTCTGGATTTAGTTTGTCGAAGGGGAACACCGGATACCGTGGAACCAGTCCCTTCTCGTCCAAACAAATTCTTATCTGCTCCCCGAGAAGGAGTTCCTTACTAAAGGCGTGGCTGTCGATGCCATGGTGGTGGCATCTGCTACACAACAGGACGTGGCAGAGGCCTCAACGTCCATCCATCCTCCTAATAAGGAGTCTAGTAGTATGGATAGATGCAGGCGCACCCTGACTTCAGCGGCCTTTACCTTAAGGTCTCTGAATTATTTGGCACATTTTACCAGGCTTCAGAGGGATCTGGTCAAGGAGTTGTCAGACTCCTCTCGGGTAACCTACCTGAGCAGCTAGCCCAGTCCGTTAGCTCTCAGTTGGCTATCCTTACGTCAATTGCTAACTCGTCCATGAGGCTCATTTCCTATGCGGCCGAAGGGCGGGTAGAGCGGCAGGCACAGGCGTGGCTCTCGTGACAAGCCTGGCTCCGCTTGTGTCAGTTCGGAGGCCTTCAAGTCTTCCTTCACGACGCTCCCTTTGATGGGTCCTCATTGTTTGGACCCAAGGTGAAAGACACCCTTACCCGCTGTGAGCAAGAGGGAAAACGTTATCTGCCGTAGGGGCCCGTTATTCCACTCCCTTTCAGCCTTACCCCAAGGCCAAAGGAGGGAAAATGTGGTTCGAAAATCTCGCAAGTTTTTCTCCCAACAGCAGGAAGATTCCCGTCCAGAGGCAGAGGCGGGAAATTTTTCAGGAGACGCCGTCCCAGAGGCGGCAGAGGGCCCGCAATTCTGGAGACCGCGAGTCCTTTCGTGGCTCTTCAGCCTCCCACACGACATGAGGGATTGCCCGGCTGTGCTGCTCGGAGCCAGTCGGGTGTCGTTGCCAAGCACCTAAAAGCCTGGGAGTCAATCACTCAGGACAGATGGGTGCTTGGATAATTGCCGGAGGTTACACCATTCCATTCAAATACTCACCCGCTCCGTCCAAGAGAATCCCGGACCCACCACCCAGTCAAAGGGAAATAGCAGCCGCAGAAGCTTCAAAGCTGCTAGAAAAAGGAGTCATCCAACCGGTCCCCACAGACCAAATCGGATCAGGAAATTACTCCAGGTTCTTTTAGTGCCAAAAAAGACAGGGGACCTGAGACCAATATTGGATCTCAGCAGACTGAACCTATCCGTCACGAAATCCAAATTCCGAATGGTCACGTTGCAATCCATTCTCCCGTTGTTGGAGAAGGATGTTTGGATGTGCTCCATAGACCTCAAGGACGCCTATTATCACATACCGATACATCAGGCGTCCAGAAGGTATCTGCGCTTCAGCCTGGGAACCAGTCATTACCAATTTTGTGCTCTGCCCTTTGGTCTCACCACAGCCCCAGGGTGTTCACCAAGTGTTTGGCAGTAGTGACGGCTCACCTGAGGAGTCTTGGATTCCAAGTGTTTCCCTATCTCGACGACTGGCTCCTGACTGCCACCACCAGGCATCTACTTATGGACAACCTCAAAGCCACCATCTCCTGGGTGTTTCCCTAGGGATTACATTCAATTGGTCAAAGTCTGTCTTGCTGCCCTCTCAGCGCATAAAGTTTATAGGAGCAGAGATAGACTCAAGATTGATGTGTATCTTTCTTCCTGCCGAAAGGATCCGAACTTTACAGGGCCAAGTTCAAGCTCTGATCTCGAGATCCAAAGCCCCAGCCAGGATGGTCCTACAGGTTCTAGGCTCAATGTCTGCCACGGTACTTTTAGTTCCTCTAGCAAGGTTACACATGAGGATTCTTCAGTGGCTCTTGTCAACTCAATGGTCCTTTCAAGATCTTCCCTCAATCATCACATCATGATTACGGAAATATGCAAAGGGACCTTCGCTGGTGTCTTCAGTCATCCAACTTGGATCAGGAAAACCCTTTGTTCTCCCCTCCAGTGGTTACCCTGACGACAGATGCCTCCCAGATAGGGTGGGGGCATTGTCTGGGCAGGCTAGTTCAGGGCTCCTGGCTTCCGGACGAAGCTCTTCTCCACATCAACGTGTTGGAGATGAGGGCTGTACTTCTATCCCTACAGGCCTTACACAAGTTTCTTCCTCAGGGCATCATCGCCATCCACACAGACAACATGTCGGTGGTTTGGTATCTGAACAAACAAGGAGGGACCAGATCGTATCCCCTTTGCAGAGAGGCCATGAGAGTGTGGGAATGGGCTGTAGCTACCAACCGCTTCTTGGTAGCGACCCACATCCCGGAAAGTCAAATGTATTGGCGGACAAATTAAGCAGGACAATTCTCTCTCCTCACGAATGGTCTCTAAACCGCACAGTAGCAGCCCAGGTTTTCAAGAGATGGGGACGCCGTGCTGCGACCTATTTGCGACTCCACAAAACACCAAGTGCCAAAGGTTCTTCTCCTTGATTCCACATCAGGAAGTACCAGCCATGGATGCTCTAGCACAACCTTGGCCAACAGGGTTGCTTTATGCTTTTCCTCCAATTCCACTCCTTCCCAAAGTTATTCAAACACCTTCTCAGCTAGGGTCTTCAATGATTCTGATTGCCCCATACTGGCCTCGTCAGATATGGTTTCCTTACCTGAAAAAGCATGCAGTGGACGATCCGTGGACCTTAGACCTGATCCCGGTCTTGCTAATCCATCAGTCGGGACATTGGCATCAGTCCCTTCAATCTCTGAAATTGACAGCTTGGCTCCTCCACTTCCAACCTTAGTTAGAAGTCACACACTAGACCGGAAGTTGTTCACATTTTATCTTCGGCCCACAAACCCACCACTAACAAATTGTACCTCAGTAAGTGGAAGAGGTTTGCTATCTGGGCTCAACTCAAGGGCTTAGACCCTATCACTGCTCCTGTCCCAGAGGTTTTGAAATTCTTAACATCCCTATTTAATCAGGGATCTTCTGTCTCAACTATTAAAGTTCAACTAGCTGCTATCTCTAAATTCCATGAATCCACGGATCCTCCTTTGATGAGCAGCAGACTATGCAAAACATTCATTAAAGGTGCGAGCCTGTTAAGACCACCAGTTTTTCATCCTGCACCTCCGTGGGATCTTGATTTGGTGCTGCGCGCATTAACATCTCCCCCTTTTGAACCGGCTGCTACATGCGAATTAAAATATCTGTCATGGAAAACGGCATTCTTAGTGGCTATTACTTCGGCAAGAAGAGTCTCAGAGCTTCAAGCCCTGTCTATTAAACCACCGTATTTGATTTTCCACAAAGATAGAGTATCACTTAGGCCTAATCCATCCTTTGTCCCAAAGGTCTGCTCTAGTTTCTGTCTTCAACAATCTCTAGAACTACCAGTTTTCTTTCCAAAATTCTCTAATGAAGCGGAATACACTCTCCATAAATTGGATGTTCACAGGCAATTACGCTTCTATTTAGACAGGACTCAGCAACTTCGTAAGTCAGACCAGTTGTTTGTGTCCTTCTCAGATAATAAATTGGGCCAAACCATCACAAAAGCTACAATCTCAAGATGGATCAGAGATTGCATAACTCAGGCCTATTCTTCTTCGAATAAGCAACTTGCATCATCTATCAAAGCTCATTCTACCAGAGCTATGGCTACTTCTATAGCTTTTCATTCCAAGCTCGCTATTTCGGAAATTTGTGCTGCGGCTACTTGGTCCAACCCGCACACTTTCATTTCCCACTACAAATTGGATGTGGCATCTAAAGGACGAGCTTCATTTGGTTCCACGGTACTCAGGAGTGTTTTCCAGTGAGCCACCCAGGATTCAGGTGCTAGGCACGCTCTCCCATCATTCTGAATGTAGGCGCGATAGGATCACATAACATCTTTTAGTTATGTACTCCCCATAACTTCAGATGTTTGGGATCCATCTACATTCCTGATACCCACCCTCCTTCCCCCTGCCTTGCAGATCAGAAGAGATTGAACGGTTTTGAGCTCCACTGTTTTATCTTGTTTCATCTGACGATGTTATATAAGCAGGGTATGCATGTGTGCATGTATGCGGACAAACTAGATCTGGGGGACTGGTGGTGGTGCATCCTGGGATATAGTAAGCTCAGCCAATAAGAGACTTCGCTCTTTGGCATAAGCGTGCCGAGTCGGAGCCGAGGGATCGGCTCCGAACCCATCATTCAGAATGTAGGTGAGATGGATCCCAAACATCTGAAGTTATGGTGAGTACATAACTAAAAGTTTGTCTTGAAAGTTCTAGGCCTAATGGCTGCGGCCATTGTTCTTCTTCCACTGGCTCGCTTCCACATGCGTCTCCTGCAGTGGATGTTATTCACGCAGTGGTCGTACCACGATCTGCCCATGAGACACGAAATCTTGGTAACACAGTCGTGCAGGGCTCATCTACGATGGTGGATATCTTCCCCTCTTCTTCATCAGGGCCGACCCTTTGTTCCCCCTCCTCCAGTTGCCACAGTCACCACGGATGCCTCTCTGATTGGGTGGGGGGGGCATTATCAGGGCAGGATGGTCCACGGGACGTGTCAAGCCATAGAATAGCACCTGCACATAAATGTCCTGGAGATGAGAGCAGTGCTTTTAAGGTTGCAAGCCCTCGTCGACTTTCTTCCCACAGGGACTATTGCAGTACAGGCGGACAACATGTCCGTGGTCTGGTACATCAACAAACAGGGCGGAACCAGGTCCTATCCCTTATGTCGAGAAGCTCTCAGACTTTGGCAATGGGCGATCTCTTCTCAGCGGTTTCTGATAGCAACACATCCCGGCAGGTCCAACCTATTGGCGGACAGGCTAAGCAGATCTATTCTGATGCCTCACGAGTGGTCTCTCAATCAATCTGTAGTGGATCAGATTTTTCTGAAGTGGGGCACCTTGTTGTGATCTTTCGCTACCCTCAAAACAGCAAGTGCCCAGATTACTTCACACTATTTCCTCTTCCAGGCCAACCCTTGAGAGACTCTCTAACCCAGGATTGGCCTCGGGACTTCTTTATGCTTTTCCTCCTTTCCATTGATTCCACAAGTCATTCAGAAAGCCACCGTTTTGAGGGCCAAATTGATCCTCATTGCTCCATATTGGCCTCGACAGATTTGGTTTCCGTGTCTACATCATCATCTTCTGGTGCAGCCCTGGCATCTGGACCCAGTTCGGATCTTTTGATCCACCAGTCGGGTCAGCAGCACCGGGCCATTCATTCTCTCAACCTCACTGCTTGGTTGCTCCACTTCCTTCCTAGCCAGGCTACCAATGATTTCTGACTCAGGGACATTGTAGTGTCTTCCTTAAAGTCCTGGACTATAACTGTTTGTGCTAGCAAGTGCCGGCGTTTTCGATTTGGGCAAACGCCAGAAATATTGATCCTTTTACGCTCCTGTACATTCTGTTTTGGATTTCCTGGCGGAGGTTTTCATTCGGGATCTTCGTCATCTACAGTCAAAGTACAACTGGCTGCTATTTCCAAGTATCATGTTGGCTTGCATGACAATAACATCATGTCTCATAGGTTATGCAAAGCCTTTTTAAGAGGAGTTTTCTCCTAAAACCGCCTGTGAAACATCCTCCTCCATAATGGGATCTAAACTTAATGTTGGCATCCCTAATTCTACCTCCTTCGAACCGTCTGCTATGTGTTCTTTAAAGTTATTGACGTGGAAAACTATATTTTTACTGGCTGTTACTTCTGCAAGAAGAGTTTCTGAGATTCAGGCCCTCTGTATTCGTTCACCTTATCTGGTTTTTCATAAGGATAGGGTTTCGCTCAGAACTAACCCTTCCTTTCTTCCCAAGGTTGTATCTCAAACCAATATTAACCAATCTATTGATCTACCAGTTTTCTTTCCTAACTATTCTGACAGAGCTGAACAGAAGCTGCATTTTTGGATGTTCATCGTCAGCTCAGGTACTACTTGCATAGGACTAAACAAATTAGAAAATCAGACCAATTGTTTGTCTCCTATGCAGAAAACAGGTTAGGTCTTCCAGTTTCTAAAGTGACCTTATCTAGATGGTTGACTTCCACCATTTCCTATGTGTACTCTCTAAGGGGCAAACAACTATCTTCTAAGCCAAAAGCACATTCGACCAGGAGTCTATCCACTTCTGTAGCCTTTCAGGATAGACTTCCCATTGACACTATTTGTGCAGCAGCTACTTGGGCCACGCCTCATACCTTTGTGTCTCATTACAAGTTGGATTTGGCCTCCAGAGATAGGGCCAGTTTTGGTTCCACAGTTCTCAAGAGTCTGTTCCATTGAGCCACCCGGGATACAGGTGCTAGGGACGTGGTCCCATCCAGCAAGAATGAAGGCGAGATTGACAACTTAACATTTAGAAGTTATGTACCTACCATAACGTTCCATGTTAGTTGTCTTCTCTCGCCTCCTTTCTTGTGTCCCTCCCTCCTTCCCCCTGGTCTGGACAGATCTTGGAGAGTTCCTATTAGATTGCTTCCTCTGGAGCATTGTTATGAGGACTTCTTTTAGGAACCATGGTTCCTAATTATATTAGGATAAGTCTTTAGCAGGGTTAGTTAGCTGCCAAACGAGATCTGAGGTAGTTCCACCTTGCATCATGGGATATAGGGTTGCCTCGAGCTGGTAAAAGGAGTTCTCGAGCTAAAGCAAGTGCCGAGTCGGAGCCGAGGATCGGCTCCGAACCCATCCAGCAAGAAAGAAGGCTTGAGAAGACAACTAACATGGAACGTTATGGTAGGTACATAACTTCTAATTTTAGTCCATGGCTCTAACACCAGTTATTTGTCTGTGGCAGCCCCTCTTGGAGAACATTTGTGTCAGTGTGAGATTCAATGACACCTCTTTATTTGCAGTCATCTGCAAATTTAGTCAGCCAGAGACCACTGACATTGGCCTTGACTTCTGAGAAGTAAATGCCAAAAAGGAGCAGTCCAAGAACTGATCCCTGAGGGACTTCACTTGTAACTGACCTCTTTGTAGAGGTGGACTCCCCAATTCTAACTTCCTGGGTCCTGTCTGTGAACCAGTTGGCTATCTACCACTGACATTGGCCTTGACTTCTGAGAAGTAAATGCCAAAAAGGAGCAGTCCAAGAACTGATCCCTGAGGGACTTGACTTGTGACTGACCTCTTTGTAGAGGTGGACTCCCGAATTCTAACTTCCTGGGTCCTGTCTGTGAACCAGTTGGCTATCTACCAGGTGACATATGGGTTTGTACCTAACCTCTTGAGTTTGTCAACAATGCCCTAGTGGGGTATTGTGTCAAATGCTTTGGCCAGGTCAATGTAGGCAGTGTGAACAATTCTGCCCTCATCCAGTGCTTTGGTGATCTTCTCAAAGAAATCCACCAGGCTGAGTAGGCATGATCTGCCTTTGATGAAACCAAACTGTGTTGGGTCCAGTGTCTGGAGGTTTACTATATCTTTGGTGATCATCTCCATAATAATTCTTTCCATGGCTTTACATATAAGACTAGTGATATTTATAGGTCTGTAGTTTCCATGGTCTGTAGATGGCCCACCTTTATGGAGAGGGATGACTGTTGCCTTTCTCCATTCATGAGGCATGAAGCCTGTTTGGAGGCTACAGTTAAATAGTAATTCCAGAGGCCCTGATAGGTCATGCTTCATGCTAATTAGAAGGCATCCTGGGATATTGTCTGGACCCATTGATGCAGTGTCCTTGGTCTTAGAGAGAGCATTAAGGACCTGTTCCCTAGTGATAGTAGGGAGTGTTATATTTCATTATATTTCCTGAGGGAAGGTTGAGGGGGAGAGAGGAGTAAAGTTTGAGCTGAATTTATCAGCCAGGAGGTTTGCTATATCTTCTGGCTCAATACAGGTGGCTCAATTTATAATGAGCTCTGCACACAATTGTGTATCACCTTTGAGGTTGTGGACATAGCTAAAGAATGCTTTGTGGTTGCCCTTGGCCTGGGAGGGCAAACTTACCTCAAATTTGGCTTTGGTAGACTTTATTTGCCCTCTGAGTTGTTTGTTTAGTTTGATGAGAGTACTTTTATCCTTCTGGGTGCTGCACCTTATGATTTTTGCCATGATTTTCTTCCTCCTGTTATAAATCTGATTGATTTTGTGATTCCACCAGGGTGGTTTGTTTCTTGAGTTTAGTTCTGTACTTCTTCCTGGTGGGTACAGCTGCCTCTATGCAGCTATTAACATGCTTGTACAGGCTTTCTGTGGACAGTTCTGCATAGGCAGAAGTGTTCTCAGGGTTTATAGGGGCTTGACATTTTGCCAAGTTCTCATTTAATAGCAGGAGGTTAGCCTTAGAATAGTTCCTGAATATTCCTGGTTAGCTGGGGGTCCAGGTTTTATTTTTAATTCAAAGGAGACCATTTTGTGGTCTGACTTTACCAGGGAAGGCATTAAAGTAGGTGGTGTGCAGCACTCTCCCATACTAGTGAGAACCAGATCCAGTATGGTTGCACCCCTGGTTATTGTATTCGCTATCTGGTCCAGGGAGTTTGTGTTTACAAAATCCAGGAATCTCTGTGCATGTACATTTGATGTCGTATAGGATTCCCAGTTAACAGTGTGGTAATTAAAGCCACCCATGAATATGGTATTGGGTTGGATGGTTAGTGTTTCTAATAAGTTTAAATACATGGTATGGGTTTCCTGGGTCATAGAGAGGGATCTATAGCTTGCAAGGAAGTGGTATTGGATTTTACCTATGGTGATTTGAATATGGAGCAGCTCAAGTGCATTGTCTTGTCTGACCAGCCTTGAAGTATATTTATTTTTTATGTAAATAGAGATACCTCCACCTTTAGTCCCTGCCAGTGAAGTAGCTGGTCTAAATGTGTGGAAGGCATTATAACCTTGAACTGTTGGTGTGCTCTCTGTGGCTTTAAACCATGTCTCAGATACCACACAGACATCGGCATTCTCTAGGGTAAAGAAAGCTTCCAGGGAGTGGAGTTTTTTGCTTAGGCTCCTAGCATTGAGCAGTAATACCTTTAGATTTTCTTGATTTTGATTTTCTATGTCGGAAGTACTTTCAGTTTGGCATTGCCTAAAAAAGGCAGTATGTGTGAAGACATTGTTTTAGCTAATATTCAAAAGCCTAGAGGGGAGAGGTGCAGACTATCCATGGCAAAGCAGCGTGGTCTGTTGGCCATATCCTTTCATGCTGACAAATATTGCACCCCCTTAGAATGACACCAGAAACTAAGCCAATTATTAAAGTCAATCATCTTTTGTTCATATTGTGGCATCATCCTTGGAGAAGGTAAAATGCTGCTTAATGCTAGGCTCATACCAGCTAGAGACACACATTCAGAGAGCTCTGTGATGTCTCTCTTCATATAGTCTTCATATAGTCTAGGAAGGTACATCACAGGTCATTTACTCCCACATGGACTATGACTGAGTCTTATCGGTAATTGTGGTCCAATGACCTGAGTGCATGCGTAATGTGGTGGATCCTAGCCCCTGATAAGCAAATGACCATAACTTTCTCCTTACTCATCCTGGTGAGGGGACATCAGTGTGTCTCACGATGGAGTCTCCAATGACTAGAATGTTGGATTGTGTGTTGACTTGCTTTATGGACTTAGAGATAGAGGCTTCATGATATGTAGCTCTATGTGTTAATGTGGGTGTTGTTTTGAAAGAGCATGTTTGGGGCTGCTGAAGGTACTTCTTATGTGTACTTTATGTGTACTTTGTCTAGGAGGCCTTTGCGGTTAGTGAAGGTTACATGTAAGAGCCTCAGTGTATGTGGGTCTATATGTCTGCTTTGAATTGTGCATGATGGGTGCAGCATGTGTACTACTGATAACCTTATTGACATTAGAAGTACTTTTATGTGAGAGCTTTGCCTCCTTGCCTCCAGTGACATTGTGTAAATACATCTCTCACATACCATATCAATTTGATTGAGAATTAACTGGTTGTCAGTAAACAGGATGCCCATATCCACAAAGCCAGTAATGGAGACAGTAGGAAAGTTCATATCCATGGCAACAGATCCTTTTTTATTGATTAGACTGTTGGAGTGAGAATATCAATCACTGTCAGGAGTATCTGGTTTGCAACTATGTGGACAGTGGTTGCACTGCAAACTAGTTGTTCTGTGTGCAACTAGATACTGGAGAATTTTCAGTTGTGCTTTTACAGCAAAAATGTTACTCAAGGTGTCTGAGTCTGTACAGAGCACTTCCAAACACTTGAGAGGAAACCAATACGTAGACCCTGAGGGAGTCGATTGAATGGCTTCTACTACTGCTGGTCTCACAACAGCTTCACTCTGTTGGGATACAATACTCATAATAATATAATAATAATAATACAATGGACGGCGCAGTAGTGCAGCAGTAGCGTTGTCACCTCACAGCAAGAGGTTCTCCAGTTCAATTCACGGCTGGGTTGCCTTCTGTGCGGAGTCTGTATGTCCTCCCTGCATTTGTGTGGGTTTCTTCCAGGTGCTCCGGTTTCCTCCCACATTACAAAGACATGCATCTGGAGCATTTCTCCCCGGGCCTTCGCTGAAAATTGGCTTCATTCCAAGTTGGACTTTCCCAGTAAACAAATGTTAAATAAATAAATATTCCTTTGCTTCTTCTCTCAGCAGAAGCAAAATGTTAGAAAAACAAAACAAATCACAGTATACAAAATAGAAAAAGGCAACAAAGTAATACAAAATACAAGAAATAAAAAGAAGACCAACCTTTCCCTCACAGCAAGCTGTGGCAGAATCTAGGCGAGTCTTTCCAGTAAAGCTTGTGTGCATAAATGGATGGAGAATGATCTATCCTCTTGTGATGGAGTACTTTATTGTTGCTGCTGCTGTTACTATCTTCCCCTTGTGTTTGCTGCACTGTCATCTTGGTTGAAAGTTACTGCTAGATCTGTTTTTCATAAAATGAAAAATTGTTAGTGAGGTCATTTCTGTTAAATATTTGAAAAGGTGTACGGATCTGAATATTTTTTGTTCTACCCTTTTCCCTCTAATTACTGTAAAACTTTATGAGATCTGGTCTCAAAGTCAAAAGTCTTATCAAGAGGTTTGTTTAACAGTTTGGCTTTGGCTTTTGCACTGTTGAGAGAAGACTGCATTATAAAATATTTATGTCTTCCTATGACAGAAACATTAGTAGCCAATTGAGCGTGATCCCACCTTGTCAGCTGTTTGAGTTAGCTTAAATTGCTTTTCCTTAAGATATAGGTTCTCAGACGTTTGTCACAGTGAACCCTCCTTAAATCACAGTGAAGGCTGGGACTCCCTACATATCAAATAATTAATTTTTGGGTCACCCACACAAACCCTAAATGAAAAAAATTAAATCTGATTTAGTAGATTATTATTTTTTCTGTAGATTTATAATCATATATGCATATTTACTAGCTATATTATTTATTTATTCATGGGCGGCCACAGTGGTGCAGTGATTAGCATTGCCACCTCACAGCAAGAGGTTCTCCGGTTCGATCCTCGGCTGGGGTGCCTTCTGTGTGGAGTCTGCATGTCCTCCCTGTGGTCGCGTGGGTTTCCTCCTGGTGCTCCGGTTTCCTCCCACATCCTAAAGGCATGCTGCAGGTGGATTAGACACTCTAAATTGGCCCTAGGTGTGAGTGCGTGTGTGTGTGTGCCTTCTGTGGAAGGTTTGGCACCAGGCTGGCAACTCAACACTATAAAAATCCACTGCCAATCATGAGTGGACAGGTGATCCACTGTGGCGACCCCTAACCGGGAAAAGCCGAAAGAAAAAAAAGATTATTTATTTATTCAGCCTTATCTCACATAAAAACAATGTCATGTAGTTGTTTTCAGACTTGCTTGGGTTTCACGGTGTGGACAGCCTTATCATTTAAGAAATGATGCTCTGACAAATATGTAGGTTTTGTAACTGATAGCCCTGACTTTCATAGTAGCAGACGTGTAAACCTTTTTTTCTAATGTATCAAGCTCTCTGATTTCTCTTTCTAATGGCAGTGCTGTTAATGCAGGGGTGATATCTGAGCCTTGGTGAGTTTTAAGCTTTGTGTTAGAAGGGTCAGCCACCAGCTATAGAAGCTGTCTGGCTTTCTAAGAGCAGATGGCACAGTGTCTAATTCCAGACCCAATTAATTAATTATAGCATGAAAAGAGTCAGTGAAAAATAGTATGGCTAGAGGCTTTGGCTGATCCAGTTGCAGGATCTTAACATAATTTTGTTTGGGAAACAAAAGCATTTTGGATGATCAACATAAAATGATCAGACAGTCAATTAATGATATCACCAGAAGACACATTCACTGGGGAATCCAAAGACAGAGAGCCCTCTCTCTTGTTACTAGCATTATAATACATAGGAATAGACATCTGATCAGAATAGATTAATTCATGATATTTCTCCTCAGCCTAACAATCAGATTGTTTATGTTCAGTTATGAAACTTTCCCTCAGATTGTTTATGTTCAGTTATGAAGCTGGATGCAGATTCTGAACTAGATCAAAATATGCCATCCCTCTTCAATGTATCTCTCATGCCTGACAGGGCCAACACTGATATCTTAGACATCTACATTTCTGAAATCCAGAAGTTAGACAGCCGCTTGCTTACAGAACATGTTGGCTTTTGTTCAGTCATTATCTAACCAGTATTGTGTCCCTGGATGTTGCCATTATAATAATAAGAAATGCAATCTCAAAGGAACCAAAATATATATTTCAAGGTTCATTCCTTGCATCTGGAGAAGGGACATAGGGAGAAGGGGATTTTCTTTCAACTAATCTAAACTTGAGCATTGTTAAGTTTATGCTCTTCGGCAGACATGACTGCCTCAAAACTGTCTCCTTTCCTTAGATTTGAATGGAAAAATATAGGCATTTGGGAGAGGAGAGGAGTCAGCTATACCTTACCTTGGGAAGTGGGTACAAAATCCTGATTCTAGCATCTTGTGAGAGAGTGGCACCTTGCAGACAAACAGGAGCAGGAGCATGGCCAGCCTGAAAAAAAATTATAGACTCAAAGGCTCTTGATTCATTTTCTAGATCATTCTGAGTGGGAGTGAGCAGACAGCCTGGAAACTTTGAGTAACAGAGGGCAATGTTATCAACAGCATTAGAGATCTGTAGCTGTCAGCACCATGATGCTGTACAGATGATCTACAAGAGAATGCTGCTCACACAGAAAGGGTAAAAAACTAACCTGCTAAAGTCGAACCAAACAGTCAGCCAAATAATATTGACAGTGGACTTTGCACTGCAGGACTAATTTGATTTGCGTGAACCAAGCTGGATTACTTTATATAGTGGCCACTGTGTGTATATAATGGTTTACTATCAAAATTTAGATTGGCACTTACGCAAAGCTGGGAAAGTCGAAAGGCAGTTTTCAAGTTTTCATAATGCTCATCCGGAAAATGTTTGAATCCACACTAGCAAATGGCAGTGTGTATTTGCTAATGTGGACTTGACATTCTGATAACAGATTGCACAACAGTGGGGATCGGGAAATGTACCTTTTTCTCACTGTAGTGTGATCTCGGAGTTGGACTATATAATATGCAGGTGGGGGCACAGCCCCAACATGAGGTTGCATGGGAGTTTAACCCCCTGCAAAAATATTACTAGTAACATGGACTTTCGACATTGGAACTTGCATTGTTCAAATGTTGATTC
The DNA here is from genome assembly GCF_019279795.1 of Protopterus annectens. Classification (NCBI taxonomy): domain Eukaryota; kingdom Metazoa; phylum Chordata; order Ceratodontiformes; family Protopteridae; genus Protopterus; species Protopterus annectens. The sequence goes on along the minus strand of NC_056734.1, from coordinate 518,820,984 downwards.
CATGTTACCATTTCCGATATTTTGGTAATTTGTTATTAGCTATTTCAGCAAACTGGTTCGATCAAAAGGTGGAAAATGATTTCAATTTTCCACATTTTGATAGCAAACCTATATGAACAGCTAAAATAAATTACTGAGGTTATTACTATTTTTAATTTATTTTATCACAATCTGATATCTGAGGTGTGCACAGAGTCATTATATTTATTGGGTATGGGACTGCCTATGGATAAAAGTGAATGACCCTAGCCTGCTGTTATTTGTTGAAGTTTAGCAGTCATTATTCTGGCTTTGCAGGATTAATATGTATTTGTATGAATCTGATTGTAATACTTTTCTCTGGTTACTGTTTGTGTTTAAACAAAATTGAAACATATTACTGTAGCCATTATATTTTTACAATGACTGGACATCCAGGGAGTTTAGTGTCAACAAAGTAAGTATAACTGCTAAGTACAGGGGCTATCTGTGGATGAAAATGACTGGCCATGCTTTCATTTGCTCAGGTTAAACAGTCATTCATTTGGCTTTACGCAATTAGTGTGCATTTATCCATTTTTATAACAAAATTGAAATAAATTTCTGTGGCCATTATTTTCATTCTGCAGTCTGATATATATAAGCTGTGGCTAGTCAACAGAGACGGTATAACTGCTGACCATGGGGCTTGTCTATGGGTGACAGTGACTCTACTGTGATAAACAGTCACTAATTTGGCTTTGTAGATCTAGTGTGCATTTATGTGAAGCAGCTTAGAATGCCTTAAAATCAAAATCAGACATCCATAGCATATGTACACAATCAATAAACCATTGGTAACTGATGGGTATGGAGCTCATCTCTGCATAATATTCATTCAACCCTTTTATTGTTGCATTACAGATGTAATGGGATCCTATCTCGCCTACATTCATGACAGATGGGTTCGGAGCCGATCCATCGGCTCCGACTCGGCAACTAATACACTAGCACAAAGTCTCTCATTGGCTGGGCTACTCCCTAACCCAGGATGCACTACACCTGCTTCCCCAGATCTCGTTTGCCGCTTTACAAGCTGGACGTGGTCTCGACTTGGCTGGAGCTAAGTGGTTCTTTTTACCTTTATTGGTCTTTGACCTTGGGGTTTTTTGTCATATATTAACCAAACAGCTGTTTTAACAGCTATTCCTTATCATTCTCTACTATTTGCTACTTTTGAGTGCTTGAGTGTCTTCTGGTACTTTATTTTTTTCAGTCGGGCAAGGCCCGTTTAAGTTAGAGGGCCTTTGCCCTATCTTTGTGTGCTATTTAGCCTTTATTACCTTTTGTGGTTAATTGTTTTCGGGCCAAGCCCGTTTAAATTAGAGGGCTTTGGGCCGTTGGACTTGTTTTGTCTGTTTGTTTGTGAGGTAAACTTTTTTTCTTAAGTACTCGCGCCAGTGTGTCTCGCGCTTGTCAGTTGGCGCAATTCTGTTATAGTGCTTACTTATTGTGGTAAAGTCATACTTGTTGAAGGGCCTGTACTATGTCTAAGGAACACAAGTCAGGTTTTAAAAAATGCACTCGGTGCAGTTATAAAATGTCCATCACAGACAGTCATTCAGTCTGCGTTTATTGTTTGGGGCCGAAACATCTGCAAGAGACTTGTAGCGTATGTCATGCTTTCTCTGCTAGAGTTCTTCAAGAACGCAAGAACAAGTTGATATTGAAAGGGCTTATAAAACCTTCGTTTGAGGAAGCCTTAAATCCTCCTGTTGCTTCCAAAAAGAAAAGATCGTCGGCACCGACAAGTCCGTCGGAGCCGACTTCTAAAAAGACTAAATTGACCTCTTCTTCCTCGGCTCCACTGACTTGGGCCGAGGGTCGGGTCTGCCTCGGTACCTCCTACTTTGGCTCCATTGCTTTCGGAGCCGCAAGTTGGAGTATCGAGAGGTGAATCACCTCCATCGGTTCCAATGGCTTCGGAGCCGGTGGAAGTGTGCAGCTCAGACTCTTCCCCCTCGGCTCCGAAGAAGGCTCCTTCGGTGCCGATGGTGGTCCATGCTGTGGTGGAGTCGGCGCCGACAGTATTGGAGCCGTTTCGGAGCCGGTCCCCTTCTCTCGGAGCCGAGAGGAAAGTCTTCTCGAGTGTCTACCTCCTCTAAATCCTCGAGACTATCAGATTCGGACCTGGATAGGGTTTTACAGAGGCTATTCCAATCTCCAGTGTTTACTAAAATGGTCTCGGCTCCAGCACAGTTTGCTTGGAGCCGATCCCCCCTCCAACACATTTGATTCCTCCTCCAACCTCGTCGGAGCCGTTGGAGCCGGTGGTGGTGGAGCAATGTGGAGCCATACGGTCGGAGCAGAGACCCCTTACAGGCCTCTTGGCTCCGACTGTGCTTCCTACCCTGTCCTCCGGTTCAGGGTTTGGTACTGTGACCTCTTCAGCCGGGCCCGAGGGGAATACTTTGGGATTGGGTGCTTCGGTGCCTAGTCTTCCTCTCGGAGCATCGGCTGCTGGAATTCCCAGTGCCATCGTGGCCTCTAGACCAGTGACCTCCTTGGATTCTGGAGGTCCGGCCTTTGAGGCCATGAGGAGTGCGCTGGCCATGCCCTTGCCGGTTCAACAAGATTCTACCTCACCGTCCCTAGATTTGGAGACTGGTGCCTCTGTTGTGTTGCAGCCCCCCGGCAGCGGGGCCCCAGGGCCTGAGGATACCCCCATAGGGGGTTCCCTTCTTCCGGGTGGTCCGTCCGAAACGGCTTCGGACGAACCCCCACGGAAGAAATTGTGTAAGAGGAAACACGTAGACTCCCAAGATGAGTCTATTACATCGGATACTGACCTCGATGACGCAGAAGGGTCCCCCGAATCATCTTCGGATGATATCTCCTTCTCAGATATCTTGGAGATTCTGAGACAGAGAGGTGACTGGCAAGCCAAAACCCCTTCAGCTGAGGAGTCAGTCTTCCTCAAGGCCTTTGGGGCCCAGCCTTCCGCCTCCTGGGTGTCTCCGCCCTTCGATGAACTCCTTGATTTGGTTTCTCGAAGGGTGTGGGAACACCCTGATTCTGTGGAACCGGTGCCTGCGAGGCCCAATAAATTTTTGTCAGCCCCCCCCCAGAAGGAGTTTCTCACAAAGGGTGTGCCTGTAGATGCTTTGGTGGCAGAGGCTTCGACGTCTATTCATCCTCCTAATAAGGATTCTAGGAGTATGGATAGGTACGGGAAGCGTACCCTGTCCTCAGCGGCCTTTACCTTACGGTCGCTGAATTACTTATGTCATTTTACGAGGCTCCAAAGGGATCTTCTCAAAGAGCTAAATGACTCTCTTCTTGGTAATCTACCTGAGGCGCTGGCCCCGACTGTTGGCGCACAGATGACTACCCTCTTTTCTATTGTTAACTCGTCCATGAGGCTCATCTCATATGCGGCCGAAGGGGCGAGTAGAGCAGCGGGAACAGGCGTTGCCCTCAGGAGACAAGCCTGGTTACGCTTGTGTTCGTTCACGGAGGCTTTCAAGTCTTCCTTCGCCGACGCCCCCTTTGATGGGTCATCCTTGTTTGGACCCAAGGTGAAGGACACACTAACTAGGTGCGAGCAGGAGGGAAAGACTTTGACTGCCGTTGGGGCCCGAGTTTCCGCTCCTTCTAGGCCTTACCCCAAGGCTGGGAGAGGAGGGAAAATGTGGTTTAAAAAATCTCAGAAGTCTTTCCCTACTCCACCTGGTGATTCCCCCTCCAGAGACAGGGGGGGGGGGGAATTTTGGAAGACGCCGCCCCAGAGGTGGCAGAGGCCCCCGTAACTCTGGAGACCGCGATTCCTTTCGTGGTTCTTCATACAACCAGCGTTCCTGAGTTGTTGCCCGACTGTGCATCTCCGGAGCCAGTCGGGGTAGCTTTGCGGCGCACCCTCAAGCTTGGGAATCCATAACAAGCGATCAGTGGGTGCTTCGCATCATTACCGGAGGATATATCATCCCCTTCAACAAACCCCCCCTTTCTTTAAGGGAAATCCCGGACGTACCACCCAGTCAGCGGGATCAGGCAGCATTAGAGGTTTCAAAGCTGCTAGAAAAAAGAGCCATCCAGCCTGTCCCCATCGACCAGATCAGATCAGGAACTTACTCAAAATTATTTTTGGTACCAAAAAAGACAGGGGACTTCAGGCCCATTTTGGACCTCAGTTCATTGAATCGTTTCGTAAAGAAGTCCAAATTCCGAATGGTCACTCTTCAATCTATTCTTCCTTTGATGGAAAAAGATGCATGGATGTGCTCCATAGATCTCCAGGACGCTTACTATCACATTCCCATAGCTCAAGAGTCCAGGAGACATCTACGCTTCCACCTCGGAGTCAGTCATTTTCAATTCCGAGCACTGCCCTTTGGTCTCACCACAGCCCCCAGGGTGTTCACCAAGTGTCTGGCAGTGGTAACTGCTCACCTGAGAAGTCTGGGATTCCAGGTGTTTCCTTATCTAGACGACTGGCTCCTTACTGCCACCTCCGAGCATCTACTACTCCAAGCGCTCAGAGCCACGTTTACCTTGGGCCGTTTCTTGGGGATCACGTTCAATTTGCAAAAATCTGTACTACAGCCATCTCAGCGTATTACTTTCATAGGCGCAGACTTAGACACAAAAAGAATGCGCGCCTATTTACCGGCAGCAAGAATTCAGGTGTTACAGGATCAAGTCAAATCCTGTCTCCCCCTACAAAGAGCCCCGGCCCATCGGATCCTACAACTGTTGGGCTCGATGGCGTCGACCATACTTTTGGTTCCCTTGGCCAGGCTTCATATGCGAATTTTACAATGGCTACTGTCGGTTCAATGGTCTTATCAGGAACTTCCCTTGAACCACTTAATCATAACCACGGAAAGTTGCCGTCGAGATCTGCATTGGTGGCTTCTCCAATCAAATCTCGACCAGGGGCGACCCTTTATACCACAACGTCCCGTTGCCACTGTGACTACGGACGCCTCCCAGGTAGGGTGGGGGGGTCATTACCTGGACAGGTCGGTCCAAGGCACATGGCAGATCCAGGAAACGCATTTGCATATCAATGTCCTGGAGATGAGAGCGGTACTATTGGTACTCCAAGCTCTCCATCACGCTCTCCCACAGGGCCCGATTGCTATCCTATCCGGCAACATGTCGGTGGTATGGTACATAAACAAGCAAGGTGGAACCAGGTCTTACCCACTATGCAGAGAAGCCATGAGACTTTGGCACTGGGCGGTAGTTACCAACCGCTTTCTGATGGCAACGCACATACCGGGGAAGTCCAATGTGATTGCGGACAGATTAAGCAGGACCATTCTTTTACCCCACGAATGGTCCCTCAACCAGGGTATAGCTGCGAAAATTTTCCACAGATGGGGTCATCCTTGCTGCGACCTGTTTGCCAGCCCTCACAATGCGAAATGCAGAGAGTTCTTCACACTGTTCCCTTCTCAGGGACAGACTCCCAGGGACGCTCTGACTCACATTTGGCCCCCCGGTCTTCTCTACGCCTTCCCTCCATTCCCCCTCTTACTGAGGGTGATACAGAAGGCCATTTACATGGAGAGCGAGATGATTTTGATTGCCTTGCACTGGCCTCGTCAAGTTTGGTTTCCTTTCCTACAGAGGCATGCGATAGAAGGTCCATGGTTTCTGGATCCGGTGCCAGACCTGTTGACTCATCAGTCAGGACGGCTTCACCCGTCTCTCAGGTCCCGGAAGTTGGCAGCATGGTTACTCCACTTCCATCATTAGTCCGAGACAATGCTCTTTCCCCGGACGTGGTCCACATACTGTCTTCTTCTCATAAACCTTCCACCATCAAACTTTATTCCAGTAAATGGAAAAGGTTTGCTTTCTGGGCTCAAGAACGGGGTATAGATCCTCTCACTGCACCAGTATCGGAGGTTCTGAATTTTCTGGCCTCCCTTTTTCAGTCGGGCTCTTCAGTTTCTACCATTAAGGTTCAGCTAGCGGCCATTTCTAATTTTCATGCTTCATTTGAACCTTCATTGATGTCTCACAAACTTTGTAAGGCTTTCCTTAAAGGGGCTTGGCTTCTGAGGCCTCCTTTATCTCATCCTGTCCCCCCGTGGGATTTGAATATGGTTCTTGCTGCCCTAACTGCCCGTCCTTTCGAACCAGCTGCTACCTGTGATCTAAAATTTCTGTCTTGGAAAACGGCCTTTTAGTAGCCATAACGTCTGCCAGGCGAGTTTCAGAACTTCAAGCTCTTTGTTCTGATCCTCCCTATTTGATTTTTCACAAGCATAGAGTTTCATTGAAATTAAACCCTGCATTTATACCAAAAGTGGCCTCCTCTTTCTGTATGCAACAAACTATAGAACTCCCTGTCTTTTTCCCAGAATTCTCTAATAGCAGAATATACTTTGCATCAATTGGACGTACATAGACAACTGCGTTTTATTTGAGTAGAACCGCTCAAACGCGAAATCTAATCAATTGTTTGTTTCCTTTGCAGCGAACAAATTGGGTCAACCAGTAACAAAAACCTCCATATCTAAATGGATTAAAGATTGTATCATTTTTATTTATTCACAAGCTAACAAAGACCTCCCCTTTCCAGTCAAGGCTCATTCTACCAGAGCAATGGCTACTTCCGTAGCTTTTCACTCCAAGTTATCAGTAGATGATATTTGTGCTGCAGCAACCTGGACTTCTCCGCACACTTTCATTTCTCATTACAAATTGGATGTGGTTTCTCGAGGCAGAGCTTCCTTTGGTTCCACAGTTCTCAGGAGTGTTTTCCAATGAGCCACCCGGGATGTAGGTGCTAGGGACGCTGTCCCATCTGTCATGAATGTAGGCGAGATAGGATCCCATTACATCTTTTAGTTATGTACTTACCATAACTTCGGATGTATGGGATCCATCTCTACATTCATAAGTACCCACCCTCCTTCCCCCTTCCATTTGGATTTAGAGGAGCTGTAGTCCCTCTTTTCTTGGCGTTCTTTCTTGAAGAACTTTAGTTGGTTATTGTGACTACTACTTTTTCTGTGTTTGCATGGATGTATGAAAGCGAACAAACAAGATCTGGGGAAGCAGGTGTAGTGCATCCTGGGACAGGGAGTAGCCCAGCCAATGAGAGACTTCGTGCTAGTGTATTAGTTGCCGAGTCGGAGCCGATGGATCGGCTCCGAACCCATCTGTCATGAATGTAGGCGAGATGGATCCCATACATCCGAAGTTATGGTAAGTACATAACTAAAAGTTAATCAGTCACAGAACTAACCTGGCAGAATCAAGTGTCACACAATGGAATGCATTTGCTAAAATGAGTGCAAAGTATTCGTCGCTATGACTTATACATATGTGGGAGGGAGGGAGGTTGCAGGGTATCTAAGAGTAACAAGTTGGCCATAATTTCTTTCACTTTCCATCATAGTCGGGCATCAGCATTATATACAATAAGTGGCTGTATTTAGACAAGTTGAATGTGGAAAATTGACTATAACCATAGTGGAGCAGTAAGCAGCACTCCTATCTCAGACAGTGCTTGGCTGTGTGGCTGTGTGCTTGGCTGTTAGTAGCACTGCCACCTCACAGTGCTTGGTTGTATGATTGTGTTCTTGGCAGTGAGTAGCCCTGCAATCTCACAGTACTTGGTTAAAATTGACTGTAACCACATTGGAGCAGTAAGCAGCACTCCTATCTCAGACAGTGCTTGGTTGTGTGGCTGTGTGCTTGGCTGTCAGCACTGCCATCTCACAGTGCTTGGTTGTGTGATTGTGTTCTTGGCAGTGAGTAGGCCTGCAATCTCACAGTACTTGGTTATGTGGCTGTGTCCTTGGCAGTGAGTAGCAATTGGTTTTGTGGTTGTCTTCTTGGCAGTGAGTAGCAGTACCATCTCACAGTGCTTGGTAGTGTGGCTGGGTTCTTGGTCGCAAGTAGCATTGCCATCTCACAGTGTTTGGCTGTGTAGTTGTGTTCATGGCCATGAGTAGCACTGCCATCGCACACTGCTTGGATGTGTGGTTGTGTCCTTGGCTGTGAGTAGCACTGCCATTTCACAGTGCTTGGTTGTGAGGCTGTGTCCTTAGCAGTGACTAGCACTATCATCTCACAGTGCTTGATTGTGCAGCTATTTCCTTGTCACTGAGTAGTACTGCCATCTCACAGTATTTTGTTGTGCAGCTATGTCCTTGGCACTGAGTAACACAGCCATCACACAGTTCTTGGTTGTGTGGATGTGTCCTTGGTAGTGAATAGTACTGCCATCTCACAGTACTTGCTTGTACAGCCATGTCCTTGGCATTGAGTAGCACTGCCATTTCACAGTGCTTGGTTTTGTGGCCGTGTCCTTGGCAGTGAGTAACACTGCCATCTCACAGTGCTTGGTTGTGTGTCTGTGTCCTTACTTCTTGGCTGGGTTTTCTACTGCACACAGTCTGCCTCCCCTTACTGTCTCTGTTTGCATTTTATTCAGATGTTCTGGTGTCCTCAACAAACTAAAGATATGGTGTAGGTGAGCCAGCATTTCTCTAATTTGCCTGTAGGCAAGCATACAGTGTGCATGTTTGTGAGTATTCTGTGATATATCCAGCTTATTAGAGGTAGTGTCAGTAAGTGCATGCATGTAAAGACGTGTAGAAAATAATAGCATCAATTTTATCTATATATAGATATATATGCAATCAAGGCATGCTATTTTAGTGTCTGCTTCACTTGCATACATGTTAAGTTTCATATTCTGTCATTTCTTCATTAGACTAGACTGAGACCATTACCTGTGTGAATTTTCTTTTTATTAGAGAGCAATAGTTGCTCTTCATAATATTTACTACTTAAAATTAACAACCTTGAAATTCTAAAATACAGTCTTTGACATTCTGTATTTAAGTATTTTCATTATGTTTTAAATGCTGAGTACATTCGCTATTGTGCTTTTGCTAATGATGTGTTGAGGGTTATACTGCCAAAATATCTAGTTCCTTTCAGTTGCCATATATATATATATATATATATATATATATATATATATATATATATATATATATATCAAGATATGCATACACACACACACACACACACACACATATATATATATATATATATGTATATATATATATATATATATATATATATATATATATATATATATATATATATATAGTGGGTCCAATTTAAACTATATTATCTTTTTCTTATAGCATAAACATAACTATGAGCAAAATTTGGTATTGTTGGGTCCCAAGATTCCCTTTTAGTAAAGAAGTACTGACTCCTTTTGTGGAATATTCACTTTAAATTGTCATCGCTGACTCTGTTGTAATCAAAAAAGACCTGTCATCTCTCAACAAGATTTGTTGGTTCATAGCTAACTCTCTCAGGCAGAAGCAACCACAAATGTACACCTGCAGTGGTTAAATGCCTCCCAAAAATATAAAGAGGTGCATAGCCTGTGCTATTTAAGTACACATTAATCAACCTTTGAAGGCACTATTTTTGATCAGGCAAGCTACACGCCTCCATTCTTCATCTTCTTCAAGAATAGTACTTGTGTATTTCCACATTCCTGTATTTGTGTCAGAATGCTGCTCTAAAACTTTTTGCAGCTTGTAACAATGTTGTCAGGGTCTTTACTACCAGTATTCTGAATCAATTTCACTTTCAGCAAAGGACTACTAAAAGAGCCAGTGTCAAGGCTTCTCCTAGTTTCATTAATTATTTGATTTCTCACTATGGACTTCCAAGGAACGTGTGCATTATTGTAGGCTGAAAATATATGATCTGGCCATTGAAATGGGCAAATTATCACCTCAATATGTTGTCATGGATCTTGGTAAAAACATTAAATGTTAAGTTGTCAATCTCGCCTTCATTCTTGCTTGATGGGTTCGGAGCCGATCCTCGGCTCCGACTCGGCACTTGCTAAGCTCGAGAGTCACTTTTACTAGCTCGAGGCAGCCCCATATCCCATGATGCAAGGCGGTAAGTACCCAGATCTCGTTTGCCGCTTCGCTGATGAGGTCCTCCTTTTACCAGCTCCTGGTAAGTGACTCATACACTACTGCTTTTGCCCCTTTTTCAGTTTAAAATTAAATTTAATCTTAAATTTAATAGTTTTACACTAGTTTTACTCCCTTTCTGACTAAAATTCCACTCTCTCCTTAAAGTTTTTAGTCAGGCCTTCTCCCATCCCATCCCCCCCCCCCTTGTTAGGGTGTGTGTGTGTGTGTGTGTGAGAGGATAGTTTTATTCTCATTTTTTGTTTGATATTGTAATATTTCTTGGACAGGTGTGTGTGTGTGTGTTTTTTACACCATGTCTAAGGAAAGGGTCTCAGGCTTTAAGAAGTGTGACTCGTGCTGTCAGAAGATGTCTCTGACAGACGGTCACACTTCTTGCTTATACTGCCTGGGACCTCTCCACCTGCAGGACTCCTGTGCGATTTGTCATTCTTTTAGCCAGAGAGTCCTGCAGGAAAGGAGGAATAAGCTGATTTTGAGGGGCCTTCTTAAGCCGGAGGGCTCTCTGGCTAAGTCGGCTCCATCTAAGACTTCTAAGTCTTCCAAGGCCCAGGCTTCAGTGTCCAAGCCTGCGGCCTCTGCTCCGACTCTTTCAGAGTCGAGATCGGCTCCGGCTGGAGCCGATTCTGGTTTGCTCAAACCTTCGGCACCGATGGCTATTGGTGCCGATTCTGGTTCGGCCACTTCGGTGTCGGCTCCGATCGGCTCCGATCACCATGTGGCTCAGGCTTCGGTGTCAGGCACTGGCCCAGATGCTACATAGTCCATCTCAACAGACGACTATTAGTCCACACCCCATTGCAGTTCCTCCTTCGACTCTACCTCAGAGTTTGGAGTTGGAGTCTTCGGGAATGGTTTCTGCTACGGCTGAGGGACAGATCCCCCTTCTGCTCCTTCAGCCTCTACTCTTATCTCCTCTTCGAGACCTTCCTTAGAGGGATTCGGTGGTCGGGCTTCCCTGGTCTCCTCCGAGGGGGTGAGTGGCATCGGACCCTTGTCCGACCCCACTCTTCCCCTTGGAGCCTCGGCCTTGGTGAGCTCGGCTCTGACATCTGCCTCGGAGCCTTCCCTTTCGGTGGGTCCTGGAGTTCCTGGTTCTTCGGAACGGGTTCTCTCGGACCTCCCTGGGAGGGGAGCATTCGAGGTGATGAAGAGTGTGCTGGCCACTGGACTCAGCCAGCAGTCTGTTCCCTTAGCTCCTCCCTCTATGGTGCCTGTCGATATCTCTGCCACTTCTCTTGCTCCCGGACCCAGAGATCCTCCGCCTCAGGTTTCCCCACTGGGAAGAACCCCCTCTTCCGAGGATTCTCCTGATCAGTCAGGAGATCCGCCGAGAAAGAGGACCTGTAAGAGGAAACATGTAGACTCCCCTGAGTCTATCACTTCAGATACTGACTTAGATGAGTCAGAGGGATCCCCAAGATCCCCCTCTGAGGATGTCTCCTTTTCAGACATCCTAGAACTCCTTAGACAGAGGGGAAACTGGCCCACCAATAATCCCTCTGAGGATGAGTCGGTATACCTGGAGGCGTTTGGATCTCGGCCCTCCACCTCCTGGGTGTCTCCGCCTTTCGACCCCCTTATGCAGGTTATCGCTCGAAAGGCGTGGGCTGCTCCTGACTCTGTAGAGCCAGTCCCTAGGAGGCCTTCTAAATTTATTACTGCCCCATCGGACAAGCAATTCCTCACAAAAGGTGTCCCTGCTGATGCCATGGTGGTGGCGGCTGCCACTAAGAAGGAACTTGCAGATCCTTCCGTACCTGTCCATCCTCCTAATAAGGACTCTAGGACCATGGATAGGTATGGTAAGCGGATGTTCTCTTCAGCGACCTTTGCTATGCATTCGCTGAACTACCTATGTCACTTCACCAGACTCCAGAGGGATATCCTTAAGGAGCTAGGTGAAGTAGTACAGGATCCTACAGCTGCAGGGGCTCAAGAAAAAATTGCTTCGCAGCTAGGAACCCTTAATTCTATCGCTAACTCCTCCATGCGACTGATATCATATGCTGCAGATGGAGCGAGTAGGGCCGCAGGTACAGGTGTGGCTCTTAGACGCCAAGCCTGGATGCGGCTCTGTGATTTTGCAAATCCCTTTAAGGCGTCCTTCACAAACTCTCCCTTTGATGGGTCAGCTTTGTTTGGCCCTCAAGTGAAGGAAACATTGACCAGGTGTGAGCAGGACGGCAAGACTCTTTCTGCCGTAGGGGTCCGTTTTTCCACCCCTTCTAGACCTTACCCCAAAGGACAGAAGGGTGGCAAAATGTGGTTCCGCAAATCCCAAGGAGTCACGCCGGATTCACATGGTCAGTTTACCCCTAGAGGCAGAGGGGGTAACAATAACAGACGCTGCTCTAGAGGCAGAGGGGGTCCACAAAACCAGGGAAGCAGAGAACCTCTCTCTGACAAGCCCTTTCAGCATCCCTGAGGTGTTGCCCGGCTGTCCATCCTTGGAGGCAGTCGGGGGAAGACTATCGCTGTACCCAGAAGCCTGGCGTTCCCTCACTCAAGACAGATGGGTACAGTCGATCATATCCGAGGGTTACAAAATTCCTTTCGAGGAAAGTCCTTTCTATCACTCAAATTCCCTTCCAGATGTACCACCCGGTCTAAGGGAAATTGCAGAGTTAGAAGTCTCAAAACTACTGCAAAAAAGAGCCATTCAGCCAGTTACAACAGATCATTCAGAGCCCGGAATCTACTCAAGGTTCTTTTTGGTCCCCAAAAAGACGGGAGACTGGAGACCAATGTTGGATCTCAGCAGACTCAACAGGTCTGTGAGGAAGACAAGATTCCGAATGGTCACACTTCAGTCAATTCTGCCCTTCTTACAGAAGGACAACTGGATGTGCTCAATAGATCTTCAGGATGCATACTATCACATAAAAATTCACAGACACTCCAGGAGATTTCTCCGCTTTCGGCTGGGGTCCAGTCATTTCCAGTTCAGAGCCCTGCCCTTTGGCCTCACTACAGCCCCCAGAGTGTTCACCAAATGCATGGCAGTGGTCACGGCTCACCTGAGACGTCAAGGATTCCAGGTGTTTCCGTATCTCGACGACTGGCTCCTTTTCAGCCACCACCAGGCATCAGCTTCTTCAAGCTAGGGATTACACAATAAATCTTTGTTCTCAATTGGGCATATTGATCAACTCCGAAAAATCATCCTTATTGCCCTGCCAGTCTATTACTTTCATAGGCGCAAACTTAAACACTGTTCGGATGTCAGCTACCCTTACAGATCAAAGAATCTCAGACATTCAAAGTCACGTCAGGATCATTCTAGCCAACAGGAAAGTACAGGCCAGAATGGTTCTAAAGGTGTTAGGCCTCATGGCTGCGGCCATTACCCTTCTTCCCCTGGCTCGCTTCTATATGCGCCTTCTTCAATGGATGTTGTTCACTCAGTGGTCTTACCAACAACTTCCAGTGCGTCACCAAATACTGGTGACACAGATTTGCAAGAATCATCTTGCTTGGTGGATCACTTCTCCCCAGATTCACCAAGGCAGACACTTTGTAACCCCATCCCCGGTAGCCACTGTCACTACGGATGCCTCCCTGATCGGGTGGGGGGGGCATTATCAGGGCAGGATGGTTCATGGGACATGGCAACCTTTCGAATACCACCTGCACATAAATGTCCTAGAGATGAGAGCAGTGCTTTTAACGTTGCAAGCCCTCAACGACTTTCTTCCCTTAGGGACAATTGCAGTCCACACAGACAACATGTCTGTAGTTTGGTATATCAACAAACAGGGCGGAACCAAGTCCTACCCCTTGTGTCGAGAAGCGCTCAGATTTTGGCAATGGGCGATCTCCTCTCATCGGTTTCTGGTAGCAACGCATATCCCTGGGAAAACCAACATTTTAGCGGACAGATTGAGCAGAGCTATTCTCATGCCTCACGAGTGGTCTCTCAAACAATCTATAGTGGAAGAGATTTTTCTGGAATGGGGTCACCCATGTTGCGATCTTTTTGCTACTCCCCAAAACAGCAAATGCCCAGACTTCTTCTCTCTCTTCCCTCTGCCAGGCAATCCCCCCAGAGACGCTCTGACCCAGGATTGGCCCCAGGGACTTCTTTATGCATTTCCTCCATTTCCTCTGATCCCTCAGGTTATCCAGAAAGCAACTGTTTTGAGAACCAAATTGATTCTCATTGCTCCTTATTGGCCTCGACAAATTTGGTTTCCTTTCCTTCATCGTCACCTTTTGGTGCAGCCTTGGCATCTGGACCCAGTGCCAGATCTTCTGATTCACCAATCCGGTCAGCTGCACCGGTCTATCCCTTCTCTCAACCTCACAGCATGGTTGCTCCACTTCCTTCCTTAGCCAGGCTTCCTATGATCTCTAACCCTGTTAGAGACATCATAGTAGCTTCCTTAAAATCCTCTACCAGGAGGATTTATGCTAGCAAATGGAAACGTTTTTCTTATTGGGCTAAAGCCAAGAATATTGATCCCTTCACTGCTCCATTTCAAGCAGTTTTGGATTTCTTAGCGGAGATTTTTCACGCGGGCTCCTCTTCTTCCACAGTCAAAGTTCAGTTGGCTGCTATCTCGAACTTTCATGTCAGGTTCGCAGACCACAACATTATGTCCCACAGGCTTTGTAAAGCCTTCTTGAAAGGAATTTTCCTCCTGAAGCCTCCAGTCAGGAGTCCTCCTCCTCAATGGGATCTAAATTTAGTGCTGACATCCCTAATTCTTCCCCCCTTCGAGCCAGCTGTTTCTTGTTCCCTGAAATTTCTTTCATGGAAAACTTTATTCCTGGTTGCTATTACATCAGCTAGGAGGGTATCTGAACTTCATGCTCTATCTGTTCGCCCCCCCCATTTAGTCTTCCACAAAGACAGAGTATCATTGAGAACTAATCCGACCTTTTTGCCTAAGGTCGCCTCAAAGACTAATTTGAATCAAGCCATTGATCTCCTTGTATTTTTTCCAAACTATACAAACAGATCGGAACAAAAATTACATTATCTTGATGTCCACCGCCAACTCAGATATTATTTGGACAGAACAAAACAATTCAGGAAATCCGATCAACTCTTTGTTTCCTATGCTGATAATAAGAAAGGCCTTCCTGTCTCAAAAGTGACCTTGTCTAGATGGCTTTCTTCTGTCATCTCTGAAATTTATCGGCTCAGGGGAAAACAGCTGTGCTCGAAACCGAAAGCACATTCAACCAGAAGCTTAGCTACTTCTACAGCCTTTCAAGCTAGACTTCCTTTAGACACTATTTGTGCAGCATCCACTTGGGCCACTCCGCATACTTTTGTTTCCCATTACAAATTGGATTTGGCCTCCAGGGACAGAGCCAGCTTTGGCTCTACAGTTCTCAAGAGTCTGTTCCATTGAGCCACCCAGGATAGAGGTGCTAGGGACGCGGTCCCATCAAGCAAGAATGAAGGCGAGATTGACAACTTAACATTGAGAAGTTATGTACCTACCATAACGTTCCATGTTAGTTGTCTTCTCTTGCCTTCTTTCTTGCGACCCTCCCTCCTTCCCCCAAGCCTGGACAGACCTTTCTCTACAAAGAGTTGTACTTCTGAAGACCATACAGAGCTGGTCCTTCTACCATCCTGCAGGTTTTTCTCTCCTTCTTTCTTCCCTTGGGAAGTTGTTATGCTAGGTGCTATTGCCCCTTTGTCATCAAACGAGATCTGGGTACTTACCGCCTTGCATCATGGGATATGGGGCTGCCTCGAGCTGGTAAAAGTGACTCTCGAGCTTAGCAAGTGCCGAGTCGGAGCCGAGGATCGGCTCCGAACCCATCAAGCAAGAAAGAAGGCGAGAGAAGACAACTAACATGGAACGTTATGGTAGGTACATAACTTCTCATTTGGTCAGGTTATGCATTCTATCTTTAGAACTTTAATTCCATCAAGATGTAGGTAGAGCTCAGTATATCTCTATCCAGACTACACCAAGAGAATCCAGGAAGCAATATAAATAGCAGGGCCAGTGGCTTGATCAGACAGACCCTCTCATCTTCATTTCACATAGATGTGCTTTTCTATAAAATTAATAAATATCTAAGAATGCCATTTTTACAAAGTTCTTAGTCCATTAATGAAGTACATCTTAAGAAGTACATCATTAGCTGACTAAGAATTTTGTAAAAATGGCATTTTTAGATGTTTATTCATTTTAAATTAATTATTATTTTTATAAAAAAGCACATCTATGGCACAGATTGAGTACAGACTTCCCACAAATGTCTAAGCATCTACTGACAGCATTAACCTTCTACAAACATTGATGAACAATTACACCAATCTAGTGATATGAAACCTTGCTATGAGTAAGTGAATTATACAATGGAAGGTCATTTTTATTGATAACTATAGACCAATTAGTCTTATCTGCATTTTAGATAAAACTTCTGAGTTGGTATTGTGTTTCTTCTTTAAACTTATGTTTAATTTCAGTTTGGATATCTATTTGTGTGGATTCAAATCAGGACAGTCTTGCCTTTGCAACCTAATAAACTTTTATGATAATATTATAACTTCTGTTGATTGTGGTTTAGTTGTTTGTGCTCTTTGCTTAGATTTTGCCAAAGCATTTGATTCTTTCTCCCAAAGGGTTTTTACTTCGACACTATAGATAAGATTAATATGAATCTATATGTAGCCAGATGGTTGCTGTTTAGGAAGTGTTGATTTAAAATGGTGAAATGTTACTCGTGCTTTAGGCCTGTTGAAAATGGTATCCCCAAGAATCAGTACTGGGTCCCTTACTTTTCTGCCTTTTGATGTCTGATTGTCCATCCCTGGCAAAGGTTTGGCTTAGTAAATTTGCAGCTGACATCAAATTTACTATTGAAGACTACTATACACTTCAAAGCTGTTTGGACAGACTAAAAAAATGGTACTATCGAAGGATATGGACTTTAATTATAACAAAAGTATGGTCATGCTCTTTGTGGTTAATAACTTTTTTACCCATATACACTCTAGTTAATTACATTTTTCAGTCTGCTAATGTGGTTAGGGATTGAATCATCTTAGGGGATTTGGCTTTGAAGTTTGATGCACATTTAAAACTTACAATCTAGAAAATGTTTTGTACTTATTAGAAACATCTTGCAATGTTTTACAAGTGACAACAATGAGGTCCTGATTAAGATATTTACAGCTTGCATTCATCCTGTAAATGAATATTTTGGATCTTTTTATGTGTCAGCATCTTACAACTGAAGTTGCTAAAGCACATACAAAAAACTTTTACAATACTAGGCATATAGATGGGCTAAGACATGTATCATAAAGGAATAGACTCAAGCATTTTTCACTCTATTCTATATTGTATGCGCTGTTAAGGGGTACTTTATAATAATATACAAATGTTTGCATAATGAATCTGTGTCTGCTAGCTTGGCCACTGAATTTATTGAATGCAGTATTTTTACATGAAAACTATCTGCTAGATTGCCTACTGTCAGATGACTATTGAATGGCTCCCTTTCCATTATAGAGCAGGTAGATTTATGAAATTCCCTGCCAGTACACATTTGACATATAAATTACATGAATAAATATAAAGAGTTATTAGATATCTGGTTTCTTCTTCTTCTTCTTTCAGCTTTTTCCAGGTTAGGGGTCGCCACAGCAGATCACCTGTCCGCTCATGATTGGCAGTGGAGTTTTACGATATCAAGTTGCCAGCCTGGCGTACAACCTTCCACAGAAGGCACACATACACACGCACTCACACCTAGGGCCAATTTAGATTGTCCAGTCCACCTACAGCATGTCTTTGGGATGTTGGAGGAAACTGGAGCACCCGGAGGAAACCCATGTGACCACAGGGAGGACATGCAGACTCCACACAGAAGGCACCCAAGCTGAGGATCAAACCGGAGAACCTCTTGCTGTCAGTTGGCAATGCTAACCACTGCACCACCGCGGCTGCCCCATTAGATATCTGGTTTAAAAATCTTATATATGCTCTGGGAACATTAATTAGGCAAACTCTTAAATGGCCTTCTTAGACCCTGAGTTTGTACCCTGTATCACTGTATCATTAATATTCCAAAATATGAATGATAACTGCCCATTCACCCATTGTTGCTCATTCTAAGTCATGCATTATACAAGAGAAGAGCATTGACTTAAAAGAATCAGAATCATAAAGAAAATAGAGCTGTTACTAACACCACTCTTGTAGTGTTAGTGTTAAGCACAAATACCTCCAACACAGACACACACACACACACACACACACACACACACACACACACACACACACACATATATATACACACACACACTAGCACACATAAATAACCTCAGGCAGAAAATGTAAGTATTAGATTAAAAAAAAAAAAGGTTTCTTCACTGAGTGCCTTGATGAACACGTGGTGGTGCTGCGGTAGAGTTGTCGCCTCACAGTAAGACGCTGTCCGGTTCGATTCTCAGCTAGAGCGTCTTCTGCGTGGAGGCATGCGTGAATGGGCGTACCTTTGTTGAAGGTTGTTTGTCAGGGCTGTTAACTCGGCGTGTAAAAATCAACTACCAAACATTAGCGGACCGGAGTTCTGCTGTGGCGACCCCTAACTGGGAAAAAGCTGAAAGACACAACAAGACAGAACAACTGAGTGCCTTGATTGTAGTATGAGCATCCATTTGTAAACAGAAGGATGCATGTTCGCTCCATCAAATGTCTCTCCCTTCAAAAAGATGGCAAGAATTGTATTAATGCAGGTGTACTGGGCAAGCAAAATCACATACCTGGATGTAAGCATATGCAATACATCTGTTGGGCATGCAGTAAACATGTACATGGACAGCACATATGCGAGACATCTCTGGACAGTACAATCTATGAGACGTGATGGCACAGAAAGGAAGTTATGAGTTGCACTGCTATTATTATTTTGCACTGTCCACACTGAAATATGAGCTACTGCTTAGCTATTCACCTTATTTATTAGATAGCGTGTTTGTCCATTTCACATTCTGGATGCCAGTACATTGGCTTTGTCCATCAGCTATTTGGAGAAAAAATATCTTATTATTGAATGAGATTAAGCAATGTCTGATCCATTAATCTTAGAAATCACAAGGGTCTGTACTAGGTCACTTCTCTTATTACATTATGTAAGTCAAATCTAGAAAATACTCAAGCACTATACCTTGTCACAACCATATTATCCAGATCTGTACTTTCCACACTGTCCCTCCCTGAAAGGCTGCAAGCTGAATCAGTGGTCTTGAGAACTGATAAGTACTCAAGTAAAGCTACCCTACCTGCAGAACTAAAAATGTAAATATAGGTCCCAATACTGTCTCCTGCTTAACAAACCAGTAGAGGAGCTGAGACCTTCAAGGTACATATCCTAAAGCTTTCCTATGGGGGGAGGCACTTACACACAGTATTGTTCAGTTAGAGATAATCTCTTAAATTAAAACATGCAAATACCATTTTTTTCTCATCAGAGTGTTTCCTTCTATTCTTCCTTTTAATCTGACTCTTGTGTATCAGTTATAAAGTAAGCAATATTTAAGACATTCTATTTTCTTCCAGCAGCAGATTCTGATGTCTGATTTGAAAACCATTTTGACTTTCCTTGAAATCTCACATAATTTCCTTCTGGATTTTTTCATGGTACTGCTTCTGCAAGCTCTATCAATTTTAGTTACTCTGTCAGAGAATCGGATAACAGCATAGACATGAACATGAAAAAATTTTTTTATATATATATATATATATATATATATATATATATATATATACATATATATATATATATATATATATACATATATATATATATATATATATATATACATATATATATATATATATATATATATATATACATACATATATAAAACTGGTTGTGAATGTGAGTGGGGTAGGAGTAGAAACTGAGAAATTTCAAGCCTTTTCAAAAATCAGCATGACCACTGTTGCTGACTGACATCAGAAAAAAAAACAATCAAGAGCCAGTTTGGGAGCTTGCAACTAAGAAAAAAAATCAGAGTTACTGAACTCCTGGTGCTTCTACCAAAGACATTTAAATAAAGTTCTAATTAGGTTTTGATTTATAGCATTCCCATTTTAATACTACAGAGAAAAAAACTGAAAGAAAACCATATCAGCTTATTTTCAGATCATGGGGAGACAGAGTACATTGCGGAAAGCAAAAGCTTTAAATGAAAAACAAAGTCACGGCTGTGTGGCACCCCTACTATGTAATTTTGGAGGACACATTTTAGAAAATTATACCAGTTAGAGTGATGCATGGGCCATTAATACTGAACAGAAGATAAAGATGCTCACAATATGTTATTTTCTGTTTCTAACCATAGATACTGTCACTTTTTATCTAGGCAGCTGTACTTGTAAGTCTTAACTCTGGATGTCTAGTCACTTTATTTGAACATAATTCTACTTTATGCTGCTAACATGTTCCTGACAATTGTGTCTTGATGCTTTAATTTAAATGATCATT
This sequence comes from Protopterus annectens, assembly GCF_019279795.1. Taxonomy (NCBI): domain Eukaryota; kingdom Metazoa; phylum Chordata; order Ceratodontiformes; family Protopteridae; genus Protopterus; species Protopterus annectens. The sequence goes on along the minus strand of NC_056734.1, from coordinate 518,800,555 downwards.
GCAGACAGCTTAGTATAATTTACACCTGATACCAAATGTTGCATAAAATGTGTTACAGAAATACACCATGGCAACATGTGGATAGGTTATACTGTATCCAGGCTGAGGGCATTGTTTAGTTATTGGGGCACAACCAGAATGTCAAAACTGAAGCCACACTTTCACCAGGGATACACAGACAATTTATCTTATTTAAAAGATAAAACCTTTGTCTGAGGGGGGGGGGGGGTTCAATATCTAGCAGCTTGGGAGAACATGGTTAACAGACCACGTTGTTTTGCTAAGTATGGTCTGTGCTTGTCCACCCTGGGCTTTTCGATATTGGCTAAAACTTTATCCACCCCATTTGAGCATATTTTAGGCAATGTCAAAATGGCAAAATAACCAACATAGCAAAAAAAAAAAAAAAACTCAAAACAATTTTGTGATGTTACTGCTCAATGCTATGAGTTTAAATAAGAAACTCCACAGCCTACAAGCCCTTTTCACTCTTAAGAATGTGGATATATGTGCTTTACCAAGACTTAGTTTAAAGCCACAGAAAGTACACCAGCAGTGCAAGGCTACAGTGCCTTCCTCACATTTTAGGCCAACAGCAGCGCAAACAGCGGCTAAAGGTAGAGGTGTCTTGATCTAAATTAGCAACAAATACAATTTCAGCTTGGTTAAACAGGTTGATGCCCCAGAATTCATACATGTCCAAGTCCCCATAGACAAGGTTCCTTACCATGTCCTGGCCAGCTACAGGTCCTCCTCGATGACCCACAAAGCTCACAACTCTTACCTAAACCTACTAGATGTGCTCACCATCCAACCAAGTACACTATTCATGGGAGATGTTAACTACCCTGTCTACTGAGTGGGAAATGTAAACTGCCTCTAACTCGCAGGCACAATGTTTCCTGGACTTTGTCACAGGAACACCCTGGAACAGAAAAGGGCACTCCAACCCGAGGATCAAACATACTGGACCTAGTACTCACCAACATGGATGATGTCCTCATTGATAAGGTCAGACCACAAAGTTGTTGTCTTTGAAATGAAAATCAAGCCAACTAAACCCGTAACAGTTAGTAATTATTCTAAAGCAAACTACATCCTATTAAGCAATAGTTTGTCAAAATTCACAGCTCCTCATGTAAAATTATTCAAGAAACCCTGTCTAAACATGTAAATGGCTGTCGTACCTACCAGAAGTAAGCTCAAATGTAACACCAAAAACAAACCCCGCTGCTGGAAACTTTACCTTAACAGGGTATATAATGAAAGAAAAAAGTTATGGCCAAAATCATAAAGAGCAGCTCAGAGAGACAAAAGCTCCCTGATTCAACTAAAAAAGAAACTAAGAGGTCTAATAAAGTCCAACAAAGACAATTATTAGGTCAGGATAGCCTCCCAAGCACTAGACCTTCAGGTATGTCAGGAACCATAGAGATAACACTCAACAGTGTATAGAACTGGTCTTAAATGCTACAACCTTCACTAATTAGGGTGACATAGTGAATCTACTGGCTGATAAATTTAGCTCTAATGCCACCCCTCAACTTGCCCACTACTCACAGTGAAACCCTTCTAGAATATCCCCCTCCCTCCAACTATCGCAGTCCTGGCAGTTCTCGCTAAGGCCAGAAGCACTGCTTCATTGGGCCCCTACAATATCCCTAGTTGCCTCCTACATAGTCTAAAACATCACCTAGTAGGACCACTAAAGGAACTCTTCAACTACAGCTTCAAAACAGGTACATGCCAGATGAATGAAGGGCCACAACAGTCATCTCTCTTCATAAGGATAGACCATCAACTGACCCCGGGAGCTAAAGAACCATCAGTCTGACAAGCCTACTATGTAAAGCCATAGAATTAATTATGATGGAAGTGATCAACAAAGACATTGGCAACCTACGTACTCTGTACCCCCATTCCAGTTTGGCATTAAGAGAATGTCTTCCCTACTTAGCCTAGTAGACTTCTTAGAGTGGGTCACCAAGGGGAAAAAGGTACATACTGCCTGCCTTGACATGGCCAAGGTGTGCAATATGTTCAATATACTCGGGCATTATTGATAAATTCTCAAAACTAGGCATTAATCCCTACATAATTCTCTAGACAACCTCCACCAGTAGACAGGTCACTAGCAGAGTACCCCCAGGGATCCGTTATGGGCCTGATCCTATTTGGTATCTACTTCTCAGAAGTCATGGCTGTTATCAAAGGCCTCTGGCTTACCAGATTCACAGATGAGTGGAAATTAGGAGTTATTATGGATTCCCTCCACAACACAAACATCTTGGAAGCTGACTTAACACAGACAAATGAATTTTGCCAATGCCATGGCCTAAAACTCAAAGCCACAAAATGCATTATAATGCCTTTTTTGGGAAACTGTCAATGCAAGTTAATTACTCGATCAATAAAATGCCCCTAAGAGTTGACCCAGTAGTAAGGGGATCTGGGGACATATGTAGACAGCAATCTGGCCTTTGACCAACATGTAGCTAAGATACTAAAGAAAATCATTTTGTGTTGCCCAACATATATGTAAGGGTATGGCAACCAGGTCCAAGGAAGTTATAGTGCCACTCTACTCAGCCCTTATCAAACCCATCACTGAGTATAATACCCCCTTTGGCATGTACCTAACCAGGCACTTGCAGCAGTTAGTATGCACTCAGAGGTTCTTCACCAGGAGAATCCAAGGTATGAATACGCTGCCCTCCACAGATCACATTAAGGTCATATCTCTGTACTTAGTCTTCTGCAGGTTAATAAGAGGTGGTCTATGACTGGCATATAAGGCATCCTTAGATCCAGCTCTGATGGATCTCTTCCACATCCACAAAACAAACCACACCAGAAACACTAGATCCAAGGGCCTGAACTTTGCCTGTGACATTAATAGACTATGCTGGAGACCAGTATATGTCTCAATGGAGCCTCGTATTATGGAATAAGCTGCCCATCCACATGAAGCAGCATTCACCCTGACCCTATTCAAACAAAATGTTGATCACTGGATAAGAAATTGCAAATTCACCCCTGGTGTGCCACCCAATGTCTCTAATGGATAGAGGTCGATAGTTAGTAAATTAATCCCCAACTAACATGCCCCCAACCATAACCCTTAGCTACCTCCTTACTAACATATCCTACCATATAGGCACCTAAGTTACTCAAGGACAAAACTGGGTTGAGTTGCATGGCTAGGCTTAGAAAGACCTTGCTGGTTATTAGTCTAGTATAAACCTATCAACCTATATGTTCTGAAAGTATAACTGTTCATATGTCCTGTAAAGGGGACAAGAGTGATCCAGGAGGATTAGCTAGTAGAAAAGACACAGGAAGAGAGAGACAGAAAAAGACTGATCTGACACCCTTTCCTGTCTGCAATGTACAACATGCTGATCTTTCACAAAGGAGAAACAACTCTCACTGGGTGACAAACCTTCTCTAACTCTACAGATTTTTTGTAGCCAAAGTTTGTTTCAGCACCTAGTTTACCAGAACTGCAGAGAGAACTCTGACTGGATTAGCAAGCAACCATACAGTCAGGGAGTGCTTGTTAACTTGTACATTTTCTGCTCTCCAAAGCCCATATTATTTAATTTACAAAAAGCTACCATGTCATAGAAGGCAACTTCTTTCAGAAAAGATTATATGATAAAACAAGGACACAGTTTAATAAAACAATAGCATAGGTGACTTAGTCATGTGACCAAAGTGTTTGCACAGAGATGACAGACAGAACAAATTTTAAGAGAAAGCTGGTGGATCAAAAACCATGATATTGTTCAAAGACACATTGATCAAAAATAGGGCAGCTGTTGTTAAGTGAGGATAGAAATGGACTGTAGGTTATTTAAGATCTGCACTTTATTCAGTAGATAGTATAACGGACAAACTGTGTGGGATAAATTATCCATCTCTTGCATCATTGTCTTTATTTCTATAGTGTAACATTTGATTAGAAAATGAAGTGCACATGTTTTATATGTCATCCTTCTCCAGTTTCCTAGTTTTTACAACTGATATGTTTAATGGTCTTATACCAAACTAACTTGTACTTTGTTAAACAGAAGAAACAATATATATTTTTTTACATACAGTGTGGTAACACATAAGAGGTGTACCATCTTGCCAATATATGTGTACATTGATTGGGGAAATCTGCTAATATGTTTTTGGCCCTTTTCTGCTTTCTCATGCAGCACATATCCTCATATGTAGTTGTTCAGCTTGGTATTCCCATTACATGTTGCCCAGCCAGGGTGTAGGCAGGACTTTTGAAACTGTACATAACTCTGTACTCCATTCTAAAGAATGTGTATGCTACTGGATTGTATGCCTCTTCAATACTAAAAAAAAACATTTAACTCTGGCAGTCCTGTCTTTATTCATTTTGTGAATAACTACTTCTACAACTGATGCATTATTCATTATTGCACCCAATGTTACAGAGACACAGGAACATGTTACTTATCAAAATAAACAAGGATATTTGGCTATAGCATATGTTTGTTTAGTCTTTCTTGCCTATTCTGCCTACCCTGATGTTAACTCTTATCTGCTTATCCAGTATGCGTTTCCCTGCCTGTTTATTAACTTGTGAGTGTATGT